>NC_046664.1:89432790-89442131 GCF_010883055.1 Belonocnema kinseyi | reverse complement strand
GGGGGGGTAAAGGAATGAAGAAGAATTTACAAGAAAAATGTAAACCCTTAGGGGACACATTAGAAGCCTTCCATTCCAATTTTTTTCCAATCACTTCATAGTTGAAAGTAATTTATTATAACTTTACGTTACAAGAATTTATTTACCTCCGTCTACAGTAATCTCGTCATTTATTGCAGCTTCTCTTTCGTAAGATGTTTGTACTCCTAAAAATTTTTTATTTTAATATTAAACATTTTGAATTTAATAAATTTAACGCATAGGGACACTTTGCTTTACTGACGACACCGTTACTGTTCGCAAAAATGATCGGAAACTGCTACTTCGAAAATTCTGCGTTAAACAAATGTTCGATGCTATCCGCATACGTTATTATACACATATGCACAGAAACTATACTATTGGGAATGGTGGTTTACCATTTCGCCACCTGGTGCTGAAAACTGGAACCAAATAGCCAGCTATTTATTTTAATTTTTGCATAAAAGTGTGTTTACAATCGTTTTGCGAATTATACAATAATGATTCAATAGTAAGAACAAATATTCATCAAAAACAAATAGTTTTATATAGAATTTCCATCTTTTACAGTGAAAAAAACGCATTTTGGTGAATTATGTTTAAAAACAAAAACAATTATTTCATTATTTCATGTAAATTTCAATGCATTGTAAGCTTAAATATACTTTAATTGATGAACGTAGCGTCCAATTTTATCCAATTTATACAAAAAATACGAATAATAAAAGATTTGAATTTAAATACGAATTCCCACCTGACTTTTTAGATAATTTTTCTATATAGTAAATATTTCTTCTATAAATTAATGAAAATGTACTTTGAGTTCAATTTTTCTACAAAATTTGTCCATTTAAGTTTATAATCTTTTGCAAATCACAATAAGTAGAAGAATAATTTTTTTGTATAGAAAAATATTTTTGTCAAAAATGTGTTTTTTCATTGTGTAATTTATAAATTCCATCTAAAACCCTTTGTTTCCGATAAAGACCTATTATTATTATCGACTAAATACTCTAAACTCCAAAAAATCGTTAAAACACTCTTATGCACAAATAAAAAGGCTTTCTTTACATCGTACCTATTATTTCTGGTTCGGATTTCTGTCGCCAGGTGGCGTATTGCAGTTTAACCATTCCCAATTGAAGTGCTGCTTTGAGCGTGAAAAGTTGGATGGCTGAATTAAGCGCATGCCCTTTGCAAACATTATAGACGAATGCACTTAAAAATAATACTCTAGTTTTTCAAAACGAATCCAGTATGATGGATGATTTCGATTTCCCTATACTTTGAATACCTATTATTTCTTTAATTTTTTATAATAGTATTGACTAAAATAGACATACTATTGTAATATTTAAAAAAAGTTGTATTTGACTATGTTGTATAATGTATTTTATATTAAAAATTCTCTTCATTTATAGTAATAAATTTTAAGTTATTTGCATACCACTTATGGATAATTATGTTGAATTTTAGTAAATATTACTACTTTTTTAAACGGCAAATGTTATGAATTTCGGAGTTAATAAATCGAATAATATATACTTTTGATAAAATTTCGACAACTTCAATTTTTATTTTTGAGGTGAGGGACTAATATAACCGTATGCTTTTTAAAAATATATCTTATTACATGAGTATCAAACGATAGACACAACGGCATACGTGCAACGATCATTGAAAAGTAACCTACAATTTTTGACAACTTTAATGTTAATTTTTAAAGTTAGGGACTAAGATAACCGTATGCCTTTTTATAATACATCTTTGTTTATAGTTATTTAAGGATAGTCATAAGGGCATACGTGCAACGATCGTCGAAAAGTAAACTACAAATGTTGACAACTCTAATGTTAATTTTTGAAGTTAGCGACTAGGATAACCGTATGCTTCTTTAAAACACATCTTATTTTATAATTATCAAGCTATAGCCATAACGGGATGCGTACAATAATCTTCGAAAAGTAACCTACAAATGTTGACAACTTCAATGTTAATTTTTGAGGTTAAGGACTGAGATAATCGTATTCAATTTTCCAAATGCTTCTTTAATACGTAAACTTCATTTCAAAGTTATTTTTTTTCGAGCAACGATCATGAAAAAGAATGTGCAATTTTTGACACATGTATTTGAGGGTAGGAATTACTTTGGACCAGCCGATCGGTATGCCGTTTGGCATATGTGCATTGTACATCAAAAATCATCAAAATCATGTGGAGGCATACGTGTTGCTATCATTAAAAAGGTATTACGTTTTTGTACAACAAAAGGGGTCTATTTCACCCCTAATGAACCACTACACACGTATGCCGTTCTTTTTTTTCCGGATTAATTTTTCGTTAACTTTTTTCTACTAATCTCGGCATACGTGCAACTATCATTTCAATATTTCACATTTTCTGACAAGATTTTCCGAGATTTCCCAGCTAATGGACGGATGTCCAAGTTTCCTATCTACATTAAGATAATTGAAACGTATATTACTGTCAAATCTCCAAAGGGTATACGAGCAACGATTATTTAATTTTTAGTACCGCGGGCTAACTGTCTATAAAAAAATATGTGTGATTCTTTGTAGTATGACTGAAAAGATCTTCCTGGGACAATAAGTTTTTCAGGAAATAACTTCCCGTTTTTAACGATAATAACTGTGATGCTTTGAAGTGCCATTCGACAGGTCTTCCTAGGACAGGTTTTCCTAGGAAGTCACATCCAAACTTCAAAAAAATATGTGACGCTTTAAAGTTTAAAGTTTCAGTGGACAGGTCTTCGTAGGAATCACCGAATGGGTTTTCCTGGGACAAGTATTATTCCCAGGACAAGTCTTTTCAAGAAACCTGCCAATAAGAACCTTTTTTTAATTATCAAACAACAAAGAACAAAAAATATTAATATATATTAGAAAAAATTTCACATTTTTCGGACGTCAACCCACAACATTTTTTCACTTAGCTCAAACGATTTGATTAATTTCAGCATTTTTTTCTCGAATTCCTTTCTCTCGGAATTCATTAATGGAACTTTATAGAAAAAACATATTTTTTTAATCCCCGTTTTTATATCCATCTTTATATTCTCAATTTTCTATATTACACCCAAAAAAAATTCTGATTGAAACAACCAGAATTCTGGTTAATTCAACTAGAATCAAGTGTTAAATATGTCCTTATACCAGATGTGCTAGTAAACTCAACCAGATATTCTGGTAGATGTAAATTATCGACCACTAAATTTCGATACTCTTCTACCTATGTGGAGTCTTCCTAACACCTCTGAAATTAAAAGAACTACATGTTACATTTTCCCAAAGAAAATAATCCAACAAAAGTTTCCGACAACAAAGTGTAGCAACTATGTTCCGCTTCGCTATACTGCCGCCTCCCTATAATCTATAGGTGAATATATGTAGTAATAAATGGCGATAGATACAACACTCGAAGCAAAAGTAGCGTATTGTTGATGCGTTCTGTTTCTGAAACTATTTGTTAAGACTATTTTGTTCGTGATTTTAGATTAGATACATGTAGATCACTTGGTCAGCAGCCACATTCTCGAACATTCACTTTATTTATTTATATTCACATTGTTAATATTTTAGAGAATACTTTTCAAAGGCACCCAAAAAATCTGTGCCTGGTTTGGAAATAATCCTATAGCACTGATGTTTAGACAGACAACGTGCAATTTCTTCTTATAACACAACTAAATTCACGTTTTACTATAATTATTTATACTTATATAACTAAAAAACTTTCATCAGATACTGTCTAACTTTAAAGGTCTTGAAACTGAATTGAATGCAAATCTCATTTATCGCAATTAGCAATTAAGATAAATAAGAATTAGGATAAATGCCAACTCACATAAATAAAAAATATGAAAAGCGGCTATTTGGCAACGTGAGTTTGTTATTGCTGGAAGTCGACAGTAAAATGAAACTTCCTACGAAAACTTTACATTAAGGGCTGCCAATTTTTTTACGAACTCATGGCGAGGGATGAATTTCAAAGAATTATTTCGAATCTCTTTTCTTCAAACACATCTTACTTCTCGAAGAAATTCCCCCAAATTCTAAATCCATTTTTCATTTTGTTTTCAGATTCTTCGTAAGATACGAATCATCCGCAGCATGCAACTGAAAACTCCATTACTCATCCAACTTTAATCAACAGTTTTTTTCTAATTTATTAGAACTAGAAACCTTAATTCACATTGAAGCGAAATATAAAATATACACATTTGTTTTTTTATCAGAAGCAATAAACATCATCCAGATTCCACATCTGTCCTAACCCGAAAATGTTAATTAGAAAATAGTTTCACCTTGAAATAACGATGGCACACAAATCTTTTTCTAACACCCTAGAATTTTCAATTCGTTTCGCTTTCTTAGGTGCAGAATGTGCCCTGGACTTGTTCACTTTTGGGCTATAGACTATATAGATTATAGACTATAGAGTATATACTATAGAAAGTATAGAGCATAGAATCCTTTCGCGCGACAGTCATAATTGAAGCAAAGGAAAAGAAGAAGAAAAAGCATTCAGAAACCTGTAGAGAGGTCGAATAAGAACTTTAAGATATATAGAATCCAAGAAAAGATCCAGGGGGCCCAGTCAGAGTGTTGAACAAGGACCACGCCCCGAATACTAGTTTTGGCCTCACTTTTTCTCTCTTCATCTGTCGGGGCACAATAGGATCCTCGATTTTTCACTCTCGACCGGTGCTAGGTTGAAACGAGCCATGCCCGGCACCAGACCGACCCGGTAATCATGTTGTTGTCGACGCCCGCTGCCAATGCTGAAGACTCTGAAGAGTAACGTGAAGGATCGAATTGGCGTTAATTACGTCGCCACCGTGGCGAAAGAATCAATGAATGAACGACCGACCCGTGAAAGTGAGATTATCTGGTAAAAATACAATAATGTGCCAAAGTCCTTATACGTGTAATCGGGTGCTATTGGATTGGTTATAGGGGTGGATACGATGAACCTGCTTATTGGACGCTTCCTCTCATATCAAATTCGACACTTGTCCTGCGGCACCAACAAACTTTCACTTAAGGAGGTCCACAAACCTCTCATCTCTCAAAATATAGACCTTTTTCATTCGTTACATGCGTGAAGCGCAACTTGCTTAATCCACTTTAACATGATTGAAGCAATATTTCGAAATTTCTTAAATTAAGATATTCAGGATATTGCCCGCTTACCGCTTTCATGTAGCCAGATTTCGTCATTATTTCCTCGTGGTCTTGCTGGCGAATAATAAGTAGAATGAAAAAAGCTGAATTAATTTTTGGGTACAAGATTAATATCACGGAAATGATTTCTCGTTATTTTTATCTATTATCTTGCAATCATTTTAGTATTGTAGGTGACCCAATTCGCATCTTGCGCTCGAACTCGTTATATATTTATACGCATGTTTAACTTGTTTATTTTTTTTTTATCATTGAATGAATCTACATACAAGTATGTCTCAGAAATTTGAAAAAAGTCAACCTTATAGCGAGTTACATGCGACAATTGTGCAAGAATCAATCATTCTTTTAATGAAGGATATAAAAGTGGAAACTATCGGTATTTTTTTCTTTTTTCAAACCCACCAATTTTTTGTATCATTATCACCTTCTCATGCTTTAATGCCTGTGTTATTTTTATATTTGTTTCTTAACTAATTTCCAAGGATAAAATATTCAAACAATATAATTCAGAATTTGTTATATCCTCTGTGATTTTTTCTTCCTGAAACAATTTAATTTTGAAGCTGGGGAAAATTTCGTTGGAATTTGACTAAGATCCTTTAACATTTTCCGACTTTTGGATTTACGAAAAAGAAGACATTTTCAACCATTTGCTTTTTTATGTTCGACATATGGTCTTTCTCACTGACAAGAAATTCTCTTCAGAGGGCGTTATTGCTTACAGCTTTTCAGTTTGAATAGTTCCATCCATACCATGTAGGAATATATCCCCTGGGAACCCCTATTGTTGAAAATGGTCCCATTTTCAATAGAAAAGATCCATAAAGAAGACATCGAGGAACTTTATTGTGGAATTCAGACTTACAAACCCGAAACATTTCCGGACCAGCAGCAAGAAGCTAGTCAGAATCACAAAAAGGTACACACCATAGTAGAGACTTCAGCAATATACATCTTTAATCTCAATTTATTCGCTCTCAAATATTTATTTAGGAAAAAAATTGGATAACATTTCCGAACGTTATTTATTTCTTTGATGATATTATGTTTTCCGATACCTACACCTTATTTTCAAAATTTGCAATAGCTGCTTGAATTATTGGATACAAATTTAACAAATCTTGTTTTACAAACTATCTAACAGTTTCAACGGACTCTCACCACACAAAAATAAAGTAAAGTGAAAAATAAAAAAATAAAATAAAATGGTCATGCAGCTCAAATGAACTTTCATAAGAACCTGATTTTGTTCCTGATGAACCGGATTTGTAAATTTCAGTAAAAAATGAGCCGGATTTACTTTAAAACAAACTCAATCCACATGCTCATTTTAAAACGAAATCTGTCTGTGATTATAGTTCCTTATATAGATTATTATCAGTTTATAGTGATTTGTGATGTTATTTTCATAATATTTCATAATATCGAGGGGTAAACCACTCTAAAATCAGTAAAATCAGCGAAACAATATTTAGCGTTATATGAACGTTGTGCTATGATTGTTTGATATCGGTGACGCTAAAGTAACTAAGATGAAGAATCTGTCTTACGACTCTGTAAGAATAACATCAACGCAATAGGCGATCGTTATTCGTACCGGCGGAGTTACTCTACCTTTCTTGTAAGCTATAGCGATAAACTAGTCACTTATAGCGGCGCTAGAAGCGTTTAGTCCTAACTTCTCGGGTGATTTTTTGCTTACGAGCTAAGTGCCGTCCCTTAAAGGAGACTTATAGGTTCGCTCATTCCTCGATTTTGACGCTAGTCAAATATTTGTAATTCCGTATGATTAAATATATATAGTTTAGCTGACTCGTCACGAAGAGTAAGACTCCGAGAAATCCACATGCTGTGGTAAGCGATCGAATGCTATTTTTCCTTTTTCGATGCTTATCCTGTCGTTATTTCGCTTAGCGGCGTGTCGCGTGTGGCTAAACTTGTGATTTTTTTTCCTAACCTTCGATTTTGATAGATTTTCTTCATATGTGAATGACTTCATTTTATGCAATAAGAAGCTTATGTTATACATAAGAAACATATTTTACCGGCAGTTACGCTTCTTTAAGTAAAATAAAGCTGCGCTTATTTTAACACCGTCTACAGATTTTTGTTTTTAAAAAATCATGATTTTAGAGTGGTTTACCCCTCGCATAATATTTTGCATTTAAGTAAGCGGAATTTCGGTTGTTAAAAAACTCAACTAAGCACTCAACTAAGCACTCAACCAAGCACTGTGCTTCCTTACGGTGGATTGTTTTGTATGTACTGTATTTTAAATTTGTAATGAAAAACGGGATTTTGGATTGTAAAAAGAGTTTGAGAGGGTTGAAAAGGATATAGTTTCAATTGCCAAGGGAGTTCCCCGTGTGTAGTAATTACCCGAGGGACAAATCTACTTTCGTCCCGTGTTGCATGTAGTATTTTATTCCACCTTCGACCGTAGCCACCTCTCAGTCCTGAAAAGCGGGCTCGACTAATTTTTCTATAGCTTTGTAAAAAATTGTAAAAGAAAAAAATTTCAATGTTACTTTTGCTTCGCAAATTTTATTTTCCCACTGCTAATTGTACTTTTTCCTCATAAATTCGGTTTGCGGGAAATATATGCTACTTTGCCCCTATTTTCAGGAGTAAAAGGTGACTATTTCCGTCGAGCGTTGAATGAAAGACGATTTTGCCTACGTTATTAAATTATTTATCGTGGATTATGTGTTTATTATTTATTATAGCTTATTATTATTATTTATTTTCATAAGTTATATAAACTATTTATATAGTTTAATATATCAAAACCAGATGGTTAAAATATAGGCTTATTTCAAAAATTGAGAATTTCTTCTCTTATGAACTTGAAACTTTTCAAATCTCTACATATCATAATTTTATTGGCTTAAACTAATTAGTTTGACATATTCATGTTTCTGTAGAAGATTGTGGGTCCACTTCGAATCAGAAATGGTTCAAAATCAATATTTAGTATTTTTTCTTAAATAAATAAATTAGAGGCGAGGCGAGGCGCAGCGAGGAAGGTTAGGCTATAGGATCGAGCGGATTAGTTATAAGGTGTGGATGGATAGTACTTTGTAAGACGTAGTTGTAAGAAAATTCTGTAAAAAATTGAAAGTGTAAGCAAGTCAATTTTTTAAGGCCAGCAGGCCAAAAAATAAACGTTTATCTATCTATCCAAATAAATAAATTAGACATTGTTGTCGGTTCTTTTCACAATTCAATAGAGTTGAGTAATAGATCGGAAGAAATTTCTATTTTTTTTTTTTTATAAAAAAGTTGAGCAACTCTTTGTTTGTCAATGTTTTCGTTTCAGGAGACGCACTGCATCATGAAAAGGGGTTTTCTCGGATGTGCTTTCTTCTTTTAGAATGTTCCTTTCATGGTTTATCAAAGTTAAGTGTTAGCTCGAAAGTACATTATTGCTTATTTTTGTTTGATTGAAAAATAAAAAAGTTATGCAGGAGTTCTTTGTCATGTCTGGCGTTTTTTTGGATGCACTGTTACTTGATACAGTTTAAAAAAAATGAAGATTACTTCTTTTCACGCGCTCCTTTATCGATTCCAAAGAGCTAAGTAATAGCTATAAAGAAATTTTCCGATTGGTTTATTAAATTAAAAAATAAAAGTTATGTACCTCTTTCTGAGTAAAAATTGGCATTTATTGGAACGCGCCGTACCTTTGACAACACTTTTTCTCGGAGGTTGTGGCTTTTTCAAGATCTTCCTTTTATCATGGTTAGATAGAGTTAAGTAATAGCTCGAAATTACTTGAAAACAGAATAATAAAATGCACAAAAGTTAAACAATTGTTTGTGTATCCTGTACAATTCAGGTCTTTGCAACAACGCCCTTATGCACCAGGTCCCTTCATCTACTTCAATTTGTCTTCCTAAATATAATTAAAATTGCAGAAAAATCACAACTAAAATGATTTTTGAGAAAAATTTTGTCTCTATAAGGAATCAGTTAATCAAACCCGGTTAAGAATTTTTACGTTCTTGTGCAAAATGAAAACAATCGAGTTTTGATTACTTTCAAGGTGAATTTAAATACTCGGCTCATTTTAAGCGATACACGGTTGTTTTAAAAAAAACCAAATTTTAAATA
>NC_046664.1:89420852-89432690 GCF_010883055.1 Belonocnema kinseyi | reverse complement strand
ATTTCAGTTCAGATTTTGTTTAAAACTCAAGTTTCAAATAACATTTCGTTCAAAATAATGTTGGTTGACAATAAAGCCAATACGGTTTAAAATAAAACCAATTTATTTTAAAATGAATTAGTAATATTTCAAAATGTACTGAAACCAGGATAATTTTGAGCGAAATCAGCCTTTTCATAAACGTTAATTTTTTTTTGTGCATGCGAGAATATATTCTTTCGTCGTTTATCTTGAACTCTATTTTTTCTGTGATTTCAAAATCTACTCACCCTAATACTCACTATTTACTTGTCTATTTTGATTCAGCGTCACTTTAAATTCATATATCTTTATAAGGACCGGTGGCATTTTAACGTGACTAACATCATAATTTACTCTACGTGAATATACCGATCTATCCTATGCAATTTGAGCGTGTCCAACTTTCCGGTAGATTAGCGAGATGGCAATCGCGCTCCCGTAACGATTACATCGAGTCGGAGAAGAGCGGCGAAGGTGTTTGACGCAGCAAAGAAGAATCAATTTTGGTTTTTCTCGTGGTCGGCAGAATGGTGCAGGTAGAACAAATACGAAACAAAGGCTGAAGTGACTTGCAAAGCTGAACGGCTTGTTCGGTTCTTCCCTCAACTCTCATAAAGCCTCCGCGGGGCCGCGAGGAAAAACGGGCTCGATCGACGGACCAGCTCTCCAGAGCCCTTCCGATTCGCCACGATAGTCGATGAGAGCCTAAGAGAGAAAGAGAGAGAGACAGAGTGAGCAAGAAAGATGGATAGGGGCATTTATTATGCCCCGGCAGGGAGCACTCTGAGCACGATATTGAAAAATACATTTTAATAAACTACCTATCATAACTCTATATCACGAAATTGGATCGATAAAAATCTTTCATGTTTTTATTAGATCCATCAAAATATGCATGAGATTTTAAAATGCATTCTTTATACAATCTGCAAACATAACTCAGGTGAATCACATATATTCACAAATTAGTCCAAACTTTGGCTGTAGACATGCAGTCAGCTAAATACATCCTGGGAAGAAAGTTTAGAATACAGTTGAGGAATCCACCCTTTCAAAGAAAGAGAATTTGAAAACGTTCATCACCATTAGGACATGATTGCAGTAATTTAGTAAATAGGGCTACAAAACTCAGCTTAAGAACTGTTTTAAACCAAGTTAAGATGAGTGTGATTTCTTGTGTTTAAAAGAATGATTCTTGGAATCGAATTAATTGCTTTCGAGTCAGAGGAATACTTTGGAAGATGAAACACCTCGAAATTCGTTTTCTGTTATTCAAATGAAAAAAAAGGTAAAAGATTGAAGGGATAGGGAGGCATAAAAGATATTTGATGTTTAGAATACCTGCCTTTCTCCAGCCCTTTTCTGTTAAAAGATCTATGTAATACTTAATCATTGAACTCCTATTGTGCTTTATGCTAGGTCATTCAGTAAGCTTTAGAAGTTCATTATTTGGTTTAGTATAGATACGAATCTAGAATTTAGACCTGCAGATTTTCTCCCAACATCTGGTTCGAATCATGGGTTTGAATACTTCCGATTCGTATCTATTTCGTCTGGTTTGCCATTTTCTTTACGTTTCTGCTTAAACAATAACAGGTCCTAAAATAATATCTGCTTTGGGGGATCATCAAAAACAGTGCCTTACTGCTCAAGTGTATTTTTTTCTAAAATTGAAATGTTAAAAGTAGTTTCTCTGATTAGTTATTTTTGAAAAATAGAGATCTCTATTAGTGGATGGAGGACAAGAAATGGGACCATTCTGAATTTCACTTTCTTTGTTTTCCAAGGTCTAAACACTTTAAGTATTGTCGGCATTGTCCGCGACAATCCTGGAGTCATTTTAACAGAAGAAAAATTTGTTTTGGATAATCGAATACAGACAATAATAATTTCAAGTCAAACGATCATTCAAGACCGCTTCTGGGATGAACCAACAAGATCAAAGTCGGCATCTCTAGCTTCAGTTTACTATAGGTCTCAAAGTTATCGCGCAAACAAACTATATTCACCCGTGGTTCATTGCGAATAGTTGCCTTTTGGCGGAAATTGATGACCCTTTACAGAAACTCTAGTAAACTATTAAATCTTTTACTATTTTTTACTGGATTGGAAGCAATACTCTGAAGAACTTAATTCCGTCTGCTGAAGATCCGGAATATTATTCCGATAATATAGGTAAACACAAATTCTATTATATGAAATAAATTTTAAATTTACGAAATTGACGTGGATCAACCAAGGTACCTATATCAATTCCAACATCAATGAATCTATTCTAACCTAACAATAAGTAAACAATTCACCTGGAACAAATTCAACTCATAACATAAAAGTGTCAATAATGAGTAAATTCACCATGTCCAGTTCCGCAAATCCTTACCCCGAAGCGTTCTCACGGTCATTTGTTTCGGAGCAAGCTAAACAAATTTCAAACCCTCAAAAACATAATACTTTAGATTTTAGAATGAACACTTGATTCTTTCAATGCGGCATGCCTCGTACACGTTGTCGTCAAAACTCTCCCACATGACGCGGGTTGTAAACGAATTTGTTCCGTCGTGCGCCCTTTCAGAACCTAGTCCCGAACGAGTTCATTTCCAAGGCGAGTCCTGGTTTATGACACCCCTTCGGTACCAGTGAAACCGCAAAAGCTTGAGTATCCTATTACATCGTGCTTGCAAGTTTTTCGCGTGCCCAACAGCCCATGTTGCCCCGTAGCGAAGTGCCTACAAGGCTGAGTTAATAACACCGAAGACCGGGTCCGAAACGTGGTTGGTCGACCACGCTTGCCATGCCTATATATAGCAATTAGGCCGCGGAACGTCTTTATCCCGTCGGGGCCGTCGGGGATGAGCGGCGGCCTTCGCAACTGTGATTAGAGGACATACGTATACCGCGAGAGAGTCTGAAGGGCCCCCTTCCTTCTTCTGACGTCAATGACTCTTGTTTAGAGTCAGAAAAAGCAGTTTGCAATATTCTTCCAATTCAATTTTCTGAGTAAAAAAATAAACGTTTTATTGCTTATGATTTGCATTTTTAACATGGGAAAACAAGAAATAAGTTTTTATAATAGACACCATCGGAAGTGAACAATCAGTTTTAGTTGTTCACGAATTGGGATAAAAGATAAGAAGAATGTTAAGACAGAGAATAGAGTGAAGAGAAAGTCGAGACTTTGGGTTATGGTTGCTAAACTTAAGAGATTAATAGATGAAATAAAAGTTAGGTTAGTCAAATTTATGGAAGAAAAAGAAGATAAGATGAAAATAATGGTAAGTAGAACAGGTGAAGAGAGGAAAAGGGATAAGATAAGAAAATGAGGAAATATTTAGTAATTCTATAGGCTAAAATAGAAGAAAAAAATATTTGTGAGATTTGAATACTAGGTGGAATAACAAAAAGGCTTATGTAATAGATAAAGACTTACAAAGAATATTGTTGAACATATTAAATGTGGTAGTAAATAACGGCCTACAGTAGATAATATGCATATTGTACATCTTCTGAGTCTTGTGACATATTGTAGTCAGAAAATTTTCTACGAATAAAGGCAAATTATATGCATCATTTATAATGACCTAATGGTAACTTTTACTCTTGTAAATAGAGATACCATTTATGAAGGTCAAGTTTTATCCTGAGCTAGACTGAGCATTAGTTACAACTGGAAGCTCAGAAGACATCATTTCCCATTCATCCAGTTTCAGGAAACATGGTTACCAATAATGTACAATGGTAATTTCGTGCTGGCATATGAGCAAATTACTATCAGCATCAACAATACCCTAATATATATTTGATTCCAGGAAGAACTTTGTACCAGAGTAAGCTTTCAACTCCGAAACTCATAATCTCATGAACAAGTTTCTAAAGGTGATTACGCAGGTGCAAGTGTTTCTAAGTACAGGGTGCTTTGAGTACTACCCGCTTTAGTCGCATAAAAGGATATATACCCAAATTATGTACCACAGCAACATTGTCTCCACATATCTAGTTATCCATTAGTGCAATTGCAGATATTTGTACAATTGCAGATATTATAAAAATTGAAGGTGAAAGAATCTTCAATATTTCTTTGAATGCTTATGCCAATCTTACTGTAATTTCTCTGGTTCCTTGTACAATTCGCATAAGCAAACCAATCAGGAGAGTGCTCGTTGGGCACTCTGGATCAGTGCAAGTTCCGGGTGAAGAGGGGAAGCAAACTGCCGAGAGTGAAGTTCGGGTCCTTCTTCGGAGGTCTTCGAGTTTCTTCGCGTGGGGCGAGGCCACCATGTTGCTTCCAAGTTTCCTCATCTCTGTTGCTCTGCCTGGAAGTGCCTTGCGTTCACCTCTATCGTGTTGGTTCGTGGGGCTCGGCGTGCGAGCATCGGCCACCTTGGGTCGCCCCCGGGTGGCGAACGGACCAACCTGTCTGCCTGGTCTGTGTCTCGCGCCACCTCCGTAAAGAACCCTACCTTTGCCTCTCGCCACAACGCCCCACGCCATCACCACCACCCCTCACCATCTTTCGTCTCACCGTCCTTCTGCCCTTCCTTTCTTACTACCTTCCGTTCTATTCTCGTTCGTCTTTTGACTTCAAAACCTTTTCTAAAACGCAGAATCGTCTCTAACTTGGAACCGTCAGATTTTCCCGGGCTTAAGAAGTCAAACTCTAGAAACAGCATCTAGAGCCCAAAACTATTATGTAGCTACGGGCTGTTACGTCCTAATTTTTGACCTTCTCTTTATTGTGTGAATACAAATGGCATTTATAAATGACGGTTCCCAGTCATTAGTATAAGTCATCGATTATGTATCTGTTACATTTCAGAGAAGGTTACGAGAGTAGAAGAAAGAAACGCTTTGATGATCCGAAGACGAAACAGTACAGCATGTGATTAAGGGAAAATATTTATATATGATTGGAGTGTGTTTGACATAAACGTCGGGAAGTTTAGAGGAGGTGAGAGAAGATGTAACCGGATAACGATCGAGTGACGGTTCTTGCAGTTGGAGTCTTTTCGGCAACCAACTGAAGGTTCATGGCTGTGCGCTACACGCTGTCCGTTTCCCACGCCTGAGTGTCCAAAGGCCTGTAATAATAAGACGTGCCGCGGTATCTGGACACTCCTGGCAATCTTCGCCGTCGGTAGATATCGTTCTCTGCCTGAAAATCCCAGGAAACGAGAAACAAATTATCTCGTCAGGGATACTCTGGCCGATGCGACGACGAGAGGAGTTTACGGGGAGAGATGATTGGAGGGAGAGGGATGCGAGGAGAGTAGCTCAGGACCATTCAACCTCCTTCCTTTCCCTCCTTCACCAAACCTCTTTCTCTCTAACTAACGAACCCAGTGTCTAGCGCCCCGCGTGTCGGTTCAGGCGGCTCCTTTCTTACCTGATCAGTGAAGACGCGCACGCACACGCTCTCATTCCCGTGTAGGCACACGCGAGCCCGTCACGCCACGACTAAAAGTCCGGGAGAAGGACGGCGAGAAGGCGGTTAATGAGCTTGAACCGCGGGGGGGCCTAAAAACGTGGACGTAAAGGCCCGACTTGGCCTCCCCAAGGCCCGTCCTATTCCGAGAAGTCAAGAATTGCATCGTCGATGTTAGAATTATGCCGCTTCCAAAACACGTCCGGTCTTTCTTTCGGCTCGTTTGACCGTTCTAACGATCTTGTTAAGCCAACCTGCGAAAAATGGCGACTACACTCAAGGATGATGGAATAATCGAGAATCCTGATAGGTGAAGAGCATCGTCTACGCACACCATTTCCATTTTCGAATTAGCCTTAGCACCTGAAACTTTTAATAGAGTTTACACTCTTCTAGCATTTCTGCATTAATCAGAATTATTCATGCTGATCAAACGATCAGAGATACATGTTCGTTGACCAACCAAAGCTTCGTTGCAGAGGTCCAGTAAGGACATCAGTTCAGAATTTATTTATAAAGCGGCACCTCGTTCTCCCGACGATTGAAAATCGAGCTGCATTTGACGGTTTCGGATACCAGAGAAAAACCGAATTGCCAAAAAGATGAAAGGTGGACCGCTTGGGGCCTTGGGGTAAATTGTACCCGCATAACTTTGTGTAAGATCTTTTTCTCTGAGATTTATCCTCCAATGGTTGTGGAAGAAAGACAAAGCTAATGGATAAGGACGAACGAAACTAATAAAAGAAAGAACTAATAGAGTTATACGTCTGAGTGGAGAGCGCACGAGATAAGGTACGGACGATCGAGAGATTAAGAGAAGCTATGGAAGTGGCAAGAACTAAGAGAGGAGGACGAAGGATTTTGCGGGAGTGGGGCCCACCTGATCAGCAGGTACTCGCGTAAGACCCCTTTGGAAGGGCTCGTCATTGGTTCCAATGTTTCTCCCACCGGCGAGAAGGGAAAGGGCTCCTATCCATGACTGTATTGTACCTTCTTGGGAGCAGAATGGCCAACGCGAAGGACCAAAGCCGCGAGACAAGGTATCCCCTTTCGACGTCGATGATGGGTCTATTTCGAGGAAATCACTGGAACGCTACCGGCGAGTCCCATCGACTCAGCCTATTAGTTACACGTGTTCGAACGTTCTTCGACTGGTTGGTTGGTTTGCTGTTATAACGATCCTTATTATAAACACTCACACTTCTCTCTCCTTACGCCTGGCTTTCTCTCTCTCTTTCTCGCGCGCTCTCTCTTTCTCTCTCCTCGAGTAAACGGTCCCGGCGAGCCAAGTGATTAATAAGGAAGGCTAGTAATCCGACGATCAAATACTTAAATCTTCATCTTACGACCACCGATTTCAAGATGGGAGATTTTAGATATTCCTTTTTCCTTCAGTAGGAATACCTCTTCTTTATAGAGAGATCGGTTCTCAGAATTTAAGGTTTTATGGATATGTATACTTTAATTTATGAAATTGGATAACCACCTTTGGGTGTCAAAACAATTTACATATCAAAAGCCAATGTTTTAGAGTTTTAGTCCTCCCTAATATTCCAATATATATGGATATTATGGGTGTGATGTTTATTTCTTATCAAAATGTTGAGATGTTTCAGGTATATGTTCCTTGTGTCATAATTAATGGAAATTGTTAGAATAAGAGGTAGTGGTTTTATCTTCAGTTGAAATTTAACAGAGATTTTAAATCATGATTGGTACTTTGTATACAAGTGCTTTTTTTAATGCCTAGGAGAGTTTAAGTCTATATTGGATCCACTTCAATGTTAAGTGGTAGCAAAGCAGACATTGTTGATTCCCAGAAGCTGGAGAAAACATATTGAATGGCTGCTACTTGTTCTTGCGGCCCTTATAAAAGCATATGCGAAGAGTGGAAGGATCAACATATAGGCTTCAAAGTGTCACACGTAGGATTTTACGGATGAGTGTCACTTTTTTAGAGGCCTTTGATATATTTTTCATACAGGTAGCTTCAAGGGCTGAATTTGTAGAAATTGAAACCATAGAACTACTATAGAATAGTCACCCTGGACCCTGTTGTTTGGTCAACCAGAAAGAGATATTTCATTCTCTTGTAGGTAAGGATAAATGGCTTACACCTCTGTGCTGTATGGAAGAACTACAAAAGGTACAAGAGTACAATAACGATACGTATTATATTGAGATGACTCAATATAATATATAAAAGATATACCTATATGTACCTCGTACCAGAATGTACCTGTGCCTGAAGAGCAATCAATATAGAGATGAAGAACATTTTTATTTCTAAATTCAGTTTTTTTTAATGATTCAAAAGTTTTTTTATCTAAGTATGAGAAACTAAATTAAAATATAAAGTCGAGAATACCTTTCCTCATTAGGAAACGATTCGAAAAATTGGTTATAATTTTTTCTAAATCTGCAAAAAAGCAAAATTTAAACATTTTAAATAATTGAAAGATTTTTAAAAATTAAAAAACTTACAAATGAATTCAAGCGTATGTGCTAAACTTAAAATATTTTTAACACGGACGTAATTCCTAAATTCTTTGCTAAGTTTTTATAAAATGTGATTTGAAGCCTACTTTTTGAAAAAATAACAAGAAAATTTAAATTTATTTCTTCATTTTTTTAATATATGATATTCTCTGTTTTGATTAAATATCATTTATTAGAGAATTATATAAAAGTTATCAGAAAGGTGCTGACAAATAAGACAATTTCTTAACCAATTTTATCACAGAATAATCCATGAAAATAGTGCAATCGTTATGGAGGGCAACGACCCCTCAAAATTTCTTCCAAATCTGAAAAAAGAAATTGCATATATTCTTTTTTTGAAATTTTTATATTAATAAGCGCCCCTGGCCATCGAAAATTCCCACGTAAAATACATGGGAAAAATAAAATTTTGGTGTTTTTGGAATAACCACCGTGAGTTTGGAAAATGCTGCGGGAAAATTAAAGGACTTGTGTGAATTGTATGACAACGAAGAATTCTATGCATCAATCATAAGGATTACTAACCCTAATACAGCCTTGCGGTGCTATGAAAAGAATCCCTGAATCAAAAAATTTTTATTCTGAACAAAATTTACACCTTTCAGATATAATTGATCTTTCTCAAAAAGTTGACTTCTTTATCATCAGAATCAGAATCGAGGTTTCATTTTTTCATATTTTATACGTTTTCGATTCCTCCTCTTTATTAATTTAGAAAATCTTACTTACTCAAACAAATTAAATTTTTTAAACAATATTTATTCAAAAAATCAACCAATTTTCCCTCTTTTCTGCTATACATATTTTAATTTGTGATTTTTCAAGACATAGATTTTTTATGTTATTAAATTATTTAAACATTTATATTGAATGTTGCATATCTGGATATCTTATAACTTTATTATTGAAAATATTCATTTTGTTTACAAAGGTTCTGGATATTATGAAATGAATATTGATTCATCGTGCTACATTCTAGTTTTTAAAGTCAATAAGTTTCGTTGTTTATATTCCTGAATTGTTTACACAATTACATACATTGAATTCCTTCCAGGCGATAGCAAAACAGCACTGCACTGCCTCACAGAATATACGCAGATAAACAACATATTAAACACGTAATAAATTTGAATGTCCATAAATACCAATGCATCCATATTAATTAAGAGTTAGAGAAAGAATTTTAATAGCGTTTTCCAAAACCTTTCCATTAAAAATGAAAAATTTTAAATACTTTTTATTTTAAAAGTTTGTTTCGAATAATTCAATTTCAAAGGTTTACAATTAATTTTTTTACATTGTAAACGGTAAATCAATTTCAATTTTTTAAAATGTATTAACAATTTCAAATTATACAATTTAAGCAGCTTTGACTTTAAAACATTCAATTTAGTTCAGAGTCACATCTAATTGAACATTATTTTTATTTAAAAGCACTAATGCAATTCTAATTCCTTTGAATTGTAAGTGATCAATTTTTAAAGTTTTTACATTTTTCTATTTCCGAAATTTTAATCTGAAATAATTTAATTTACATATTCTTAATTTAAAAAACAACTCTTCAATTTTAAACGTTTTGAATTTATTTGTGACCACTTATCTTTATTATTATTAGTATTTGATTTATTTGTGAACAATTATGGGAAATAACTTAGTTAAAATACTTTAAATAAATTGCTTTTTATTTCAAGTTCTGGCAAGTTATACCAGAAAAAAGGGTTCTCCAGGTTCAGCTTTAGGAGCCGAGTCCTTCCAAGTGGCATTTTTTTCGAGGTTTTTCCCTCAATTTCCCGTCGAAAAAAAAATGGTTATATCTTGAAAAAGGTTGGGCGATCCTGGGTCACACTGCACCTGTGGATTGTGGAGACCCCTGACCTACTATCGGCGAGAAAATTAGTGTCCTCTGGCCTTGACGTTGAATAAGTATGTGAAAAAAATGGTAGATTAATGAAAAAGATCTCGTTTTAAAGGTGCAAATGTTGTACGTTAATAAGCCGAAAAGTATTATTCCAAAAAATTATTTGTAGCTTACAGATCTGAAAATCTGATGAAAAGCAAGGAAATTTGATAGCTTTTAAAAACAGTGAACTTTGAATCATAGTTTTTTATAGAAAAAATAATAGGAAAAATCTGAAAAAAAATCATAGTCCTACATTAAACATTTCTGAAAAAGATTTCCGTCGAAAAATTTGCAAAATATAAATAATTGTTCGTTTTTTGTGAATAAATATGCGACCGCACTATCTTCAGTCCTGATGAAGATAATGAAGTGATTTAAATTGGAGGTAGTTAGTTGAACTGTCTTTAATAATTTACAGTTTGAAGGAAGTATGTGCTTCTTGTTGTCTTTGTACAAATTGCGATATATGAAGTCAGTTTTTTATATAGGAAAGCAAGGGCGAGAGCCCAGCATGGCGCCGTTTTTTCAGGGGATCGTCCTCGGTTTTCCTCAACACAGGGAAAAGGTTTGAAGGCCAGAGTGAGGCACGAAGGCACAATTTGGGTAGGTCGGACTGAGGAAAACCGAGGACGATCCCCTGAAAAAGCAGCACCATGCTGGGCTCTCGCATTTGCTTTCCTCTATAAAAAATTTACTTCAAATATCGTAATTTGTACGAAGACAACAAGAAGCACATACTTCCTCCAAATGGTAAATTATTACAGATAGTTCAACTAACTACCTCCAATTTAAATCACTTCTTTATCTTCATTATAACTGAAGATAGTGCGGTCGCATATTTATTTACAAAAAACGAACAAATATTTATATTTTGCAAATTTTTTGACGGCAACCTGTTCTGAAATGTTCAATGTACCAACATGAATTTTTTCATATTTTTCCTATTATTTTTTCAATAAAAAACTATGCTTCAAAATTCACTGTTTTTAAAAGCTATCAAATTTCCTCACTTTTCATCGTATTTTCAGATTTGTAAGCTACAAATAATTTTTTGGAATATTACTTTTTGGCTCATTAACGTACAATATTTGCACCTTTAAAATGATACCTCTTTCATTAACCCGCCACTTTTTTCACACACTTATTCAACGTCGAAGCTAGAGGACTCGAATTTTCTCGCCGATAGTAAATTAGAGTAACTGCTATCAGAGAGAAACGAATTTCTGTATAAAAATATTAAGAATTTAAATAATACTGAAGATAATAACTAATTCTTTAAACAATAACTTATGAAATGGGAAATAAAATTCATGTTTTCAACAATCACTAGTTTTTTTAAAAAATATTTATCGCAGAAAAGAGAGAAAATTTATTTGAATGAATAAGGTTTGGTAAGTAACAAAGCTTATCGAAAACGTGTGAAGTATATTAAAAGGCAACCTTAATTATGCTTCTGTGGTAAAATGATCAATTTTTTTAGAATGAAAAAATTCTTTAAGCAAATAGGCGTTTTTTAAATAATAAATTTGGGAGTCGAAAACGTACAAAATATATAAAAAGGCAACCTTGATTTGGATTATGTTAAAAAAGCCGACAATTAGAAAAAAAACTTATTTAAACGAACTGAATTTTTTCAAACAATTGAAAATTACTTTAAAATATTTATAATTATTTCACTAGGCCAACATTAATAATTTATTTTTGCAAAAAGAACGAGATTAAAGTGCTCAAATGTGTAGATTTCGTGAATAATATAACAGTTGAGAAATTTGAAAAATAATAAAAATTGTTGCTTAAAAGTATAAAAATGTGCAACTATATTATCTTCAGTTCTAATACAGGTATTAAAGCTATTCAAACTGCAAACTGTAATGCATAGGCTCTGTATTTATTTTCAATCGCCCGTAAGGATGTGTTAGTCTTATTTTTTGTGAAAATCACGATATTTTAAAAAATTTTTTTGTTGGAAAACAAGTAATAGAAAGCAGGGGGGGGG
>NC_046664.1:89418184-89420752 GCF_010883055.1 Belonocnema kinseyi | reverse complement strand
CGCATACTTTGAATAAAATATTTGTTATCATTCTCTTGAAATAAATGTGTTTTTTTCTTGAAAAAATACCGGTTTCATATGTATACACCTGGTACATTTATAGGAATGATATAAAATTTCAGGGATAAACTCGAGAGCGAAACACGGGATACGTGATGAGAATGTGTTCGTTAAGGCCGATGGAGCTTTAACAAAAGAGAATTCACAATTATCAAATTACTGTTTTCTATGCTTTCACCTTTAGTTTTAGAAAGTCTATGCACAAAGATCTAGCGCGTAGCGCGAGGTAAATACATTATCGAGTGCTAAGCGCGAGAACCAACAGTCGCGCGCCCTAGATGCGCGAACAATTATTTTTTAGAGATAGAAACTGTATAGTCTTAACATGTAGAACAGTCTTATGTTTATAACAAATCTTAAAAATTCTAAAGCTTAATCTTATATTTTCAAGAATATTATCACGATTTAAGTTGCATAACTCAAGTGTACATAAAAGAAATAATTAGAATATATTTGTACAAAGTACAAATAGGGACTATAGTCTTAATACGTAGAACAGCCTTGTTTTATGATGAAATTTTTAATACTATAACAATTTTCAAACTCAGTATCAAATATTTAAGAATATTTTTGCGTTTCAAATATCACTTGTAAATACTAATATAGGCCTAACAGGTAGAACATTCTTATGTTTATAATAACCCTTTATAAACCATAAAATTCCTAAAACTCAGCATTAAATATTCAAGAATATTTTTGCATTCCAAATCCTATAACACAGTCGCATTGAATAACTAAAAATGATTGTACAAACTACAAGATTCGCTTTTTAAAAGTTACGAACAAATAATTTTAAATTCTCATAAATTCCCGAAGAGCACATTCATCAAAGAAACTCTCGGTCATATTTACCTGCTCCTGGACATATTCTCGGTTACATAAACTCTTTAGAACTCTAATGGGAATCCCCATTTCTCTCAAATGTAATTATGCTAAACGACGATAGTTAGCGCTGGCGTCGTAATTCTCCCTACATCTCAAATAAAAATGGAGCGATTATAAGACGAAAGATTATCCAGGCAAGGTTATTTTGGTTGCGATGAATCTTTCACCTGGAATCGATGTAAACTTTATCTTTCGTTTTTCTGTGATACAAGCAGCTACTGAAAGATGAACTTGCTACGAGAATCAACTTTTCTTATGGGTGCATAGTGTAACTTTAAGTACTCATTTTAGAGGCACTTCCAGCTTTTATTGTATCCAGTCTTGACTGTAAAAACTGATCATTCTCCAACCCATTAGGTTTATTTTACATCTATTTTACTATTTTACTGGTCGCCAGAACGTAAAAGAAATATGTAATAGAAAATAGATCCAAATTAATTGATGTCATTTTTTATACTCATGTTCCTTTTAGTAACATTTTCTAATTACAAAATAAATGCAGTGATTAAAAAGGCGCCTAAACTGTCTTCTATTCCATCTATTTTACTTCCGTTGACTAAATTACTGGTATGAATATTCCAACATTCTTCACTTTTTTCGTAGAAAATTAATAGTATATTTCAATTGTATAGTAAGCTGGTTGAAAAATGTATTTGGAAATTTTTTTCTTACTGGAAAGTAACAACCAAAACGGTATTATAACAATTAAATCTTTTCAATGCAGTCCATAGTTTATATCAGTTATCTCCAGGAAACAAGTATGGCGTTCTCTAATGAAATCCTTTATTTATGCTAACCACAAGCTAACATTAGCATATATGACTCATATTTATTATTGTGATATATTATTTTTATCTTTACACATCTGTCATTATTTTTAAAGGAATCTGTATTATCATCAGAGATCATCTGTGGTTCGATTCCCAGTGGAGCAAAGAGAGTAGATTTTTTTTTTAATTTAATTTTGTCATTATTTTTGTTCTACCAATATCATAATCATCGTTTAACCAGAGTTGCCACATTTCGCTGTAAAAAATATGTAGGAATTTGTTCCTCAGAGGGCTGTTTATGCCTAGGGATTTAATAGATAAATTCTTAATTCTAGCAATCCCCCCAATTCGGTTCCGAATTGGTAAAAATAAATTGCATTTTTTTCTATGCATCAATTATACGTTAATGAGCCTGAAGACGTTTATGTAAAAAAATTTGTGTGCTTAGCAGACTGAAAAATGTAAAGAAAAGTAAGAATTTTTGGGTACATTTAAGAACAGTCAAGTTTATAGCATTATTTCTTATACAGGGGGCGATGGAAAAAATTTGAAAAAATTCACGAGTATGAAGAAAACTGATGTGAACCAGGTGCAGTTGAGAAAATTTAAAAAATAATAAAAATTGTTGCTTAAAAGTACAAAAATGTGCAACTATATTATCTTCAGTTCTAATACAGATATTAAAGCGATTCAAACTGCAAACTGTAATTGATAGACTCTTTATTTATTTTCAATCGCCCGGAAGGATGTGTTAAGTCTTCTTTCTTGTGAAAATAGCGATATTTTTAGACATTTTTTGTTGGAAAACAAGTGACAGAAAGCAGGGGGGGGGGCTTTTTGTTTTACTGCCGAC
>NC_046664.1:89416224-89418084 GCF_010883055.1 Belonocnema kinseyi | reverse complement strand
TAAAGCTCCAAGGAGATTATGTTGAAAAATAAAAAAAAATTTACCCAAAAAAAATTGTTTTTATACTTCATTCTAAGGACTTATTGAACTACCCTCGTACATGCATAAATACAGACAAATAGATAGGAAATTCGTAAAAACCTGTTTTTCGGATTCAAGGAGACTCAAAACGTGGATTTTTGCCAAAAACTGGGGGGGTTAAAATTATACACAAATCTAATACCTTCTCTGACGAGAATATAAAAAGATTAGAAATTTAATTAAAATTCTTAAATTTTCAAGCCAAACGTACTATAATTTTTAACAAAATTAGTTGGATTTTTGTAATGGGTTCTATGAATATTCAGTTCGTGTTTAAGTGGAAAAGCAAGAGAAAGGGGAAAGACTGTGAAGCCTGTGATAAATAAGTAGGAATTTCGATCATTTATAAATTATAGAATAATAGTTTAAATACAAATTGTAATTCATTTCATTTAGAGAACTGAAAATTTTTGTTAAGACATAAAGATACTATTTCATTACAGCCGTTTTTATTTTCAACTGCCCGAGTAAAAACTCTTCGCCTACTATCGGCGAGAAAATTCGAGTCCATTGGCTTTGACGTTGAATAAGCATGTGAAGAAACAATGGTAGGTGAATGAAAGAGGTATCATTTTAAAGCTGCAAATTTTGTACGTTAATGAGCCGAAAAGTAATATTCCAAAAAATTATTTGTAGCTGACAGATATGAAAATGCAATGAAAAATGAGGAAATTTGATAGCTTTTAAAAACAGTGAACTTTGAAGCATAGTTTTTTATTGAAAAAATAATAGGAAAAATCTGAAAAAAATTCACGGTGGTACATTAAACATTTCTGAACAGATTCCCGTCTAAAAATTTGCAAGATACAAATAATTGTACACTTTTTGTGAATAAATATGCGACCGCACTATCTTCAGTTTTAATGAAGATAATGAAGTGATTTAAATTGGAGGTAGTTAGTTGAACTATCTGCAATAATTTACAATTTGAAGGAAGTATGTGCTTCTTGTTGTCTTCGTACAAATTACGATATTTGAAGTAAGTTTTTTTATATAGGAAAGCAAGTGTGAGAGCTCAGCGTGGTTCCGTTTTTTCAGGGGATCGTCCTCGGTCTTCCTCAATACAGGAAAAGGGTTTAAAGGCCAGAGTGAATTTCGGAGGCACAAGTTGGGTAGGTTGGGCTGAGGAAAACCGAGGACGATCCCCTGAAAAAACGGCACCACGCTGGGCTCTCGCACTTGCTTTCCTATATAAAAAACTGACTTCAAATATCGCAATTCTTACGAAAACAACAAGAAGCACATACTTCCTTCAAATTGTAAATTATTATAGATAGTACATATTTATTCACAAAAAACGAAAAATTATTTATATTTTGCAAATTTTTCGACGGAAATCTGTTCAGAAATGTTTAATGTAGGACTATGATTTTTTTCAGATTTTTCCTATTATTTTTTCTATAAAAAACTATGATTCAAAGTTCACTGTTTTTAAAAGCTATCAAATTTCATTACTTTTCGGTTCATTAACGTACAACATTTGCACCTTTAAAATCATACCTCTTTCATTAAGTTGCCATTTTTTCTTCACATACTTATTCAACGTCAAAGTCAGAGGACTCGAATTTTCTCGCCGATAGTAGGTGATGTCTTGAGTTTGTCTCCAAGACAATGATGCCTGACTGCATCTCAAAACTGAGTCCAGACATAACCCTTCGTCTTACTTTCATGATCTTAGCATGGTTAGTCACAAGTCGACGTAAACTTGTCTCAAGACGAATCTTTATCGACTCAGGAATGAGTCGTTAGAAATACGACTGTATAAGACAGCATAGAAAA
>NC_046664.1:89414796-89416214 GCF_010883055.1 Belonocnema kinseyi | reverse complement strand
ACTTTACGTTATTTATGCAGGGCCCTTTCCCAGCAAAAAGAACCGATTGAATTGAAATTGTATGAATCGAAAATTTGAATAATGCCGATTCACGGGAATTATAATGCTTTCAATTGGTCACTAAGCAGCCACCACCAATTCAGGCAAATCCCGTTAAATTATTTTTCAGGTGGTTCAGATGGCTGCGATTAAAAAAAAACATGCAAGGAAATTTGGATGAGTAGGTGGCGAATGGCGGTGACTGGCAGAATCGGCATTCTTAAATTCTCGGATTCCAATATTTTCAATTCAATCAATTCTTTGTCCCTGGCTTAAATTCTTATTCGTACATAGCAGTTAATAACTGCTTATCTGCTCCGCGTGATTTGAAATCGTATGTAATTAAAGACAAAAATCATATATATTAAATCATGAGGTGCATTATACGCATCTACTGACCAGAGAAGGTCTGTTCAGACCTTCTCTGGCCCTCCTTTTCTCCCAAGCGATCGCGTTGGCAGCCCACGAAGAGAGCATTATATCAGTGCGTCGAGATTAATATTACGAGGTAATAACGTCTTAATTGGTGCGATCCCTTTCGCATTCTCTCCGTTGTCTATATATTTCATTTGAAAGGATCCCGAAGCTAATCGAAGAGGGCAGTTGCTCGTTGCTATCGCGAACGCAAAGCCGATTCGTTCTACTCGAATAACGTACATATGTATATCTTTTCTGATTAAAGCCTTTCAAGAGTAAGCGTGAGCGGCCGTTCGTAAACTACATTATCAATTTGAGAGGGAGGGGAGCCCGTGCTAAGAACCATGGTTGATAACAGGGAGAGGGGGGTCACTGGAAGTAACGTTACAAACTTAGATAACGTTTAGTACTTTTTCTAATCGATGATGAATTTTAATATTGATTGCGGATTCTGTGAATATAAGTTTGAAAATCACTTTCATATTCAGGCTTCACACTCTTTCCCCTACTCACCTCTATTACACTTTCTGAACGAATTCTTCTATTTTGGCCTGTTTTTAAGAATTTTTACCGATTTTCAATACTTCAATGTGAATTAAATTAACGGTCAGTGATACACGGAGCAACTCTTGTTCGTATAATTTGGCATTATAATATTAATATTTACAAAAGTTCGATCGTAATCCAGGATATAGCCGCACACGGAAAAAAAATTCTTGAGGTAAACGAGTGAATAGAGAATATATTAAACTCAAACAAAGTGTACGCTTGGATTAGGTAGGACGTTTAGTTAGAAGAGTTACACATTTAGTTACTTTATGTAAATTGTTCTCGTAAATCAGGAATTTGAGCAAAATTGCTAAGTTCGAAAGTTTATTATTTTCGACAGGTTATGTATAATTGTATTATCTTCAGATTAGAAAAAAATTTAGTTGTTATAGAAATATATTAACTTACAGTAG
>NC_046664.1:89402508-89414696 GCF_010883055.1 Belonocnema kinseyi | reverse complement strand
AAAGCGTTTAATTGTCCAAAGTAAATCTCAACTGTCACTGCTCCCGATTAGACCGTCGCCATTTTATTTCGCTGCTCCCATAATGCAGCGGCGCTCTTCCGACAATTGCTTCAGACACCTATTCTTAATATCCCTATTATAGCTATACTTATTAGGGGTTTGACTATACGATATCCGTGGTATATGGAAATTGGTCAAGGATATTCATTTTCGCTGATCCAGGGATCTTTCTAAATTCCTTCGTTCGTTTTCAGCCTTAATCACTGTATATAATATCACTGTCACAGCTCAATTTTTTTTACCGTGCAGCCATACGAAGAAATACATTTTCTATTTAATTTATAAATATACTACAAACCTAATAATTGCCATTTATAGTTAGAAGAATTCATATTTTTGATAGAAGATTAAAGTTAAAAAAGTGATATTCAGAAATTAAATGATAAAATCGTAGTTGCAATAATTAGCAGTTAACATAACAAAAGTTGCAAAACAGGTAAGAAAAATTACCATTTTCAATGGGAAAGTGCAATGAAAGGAAAAACAATTGAGTGTAGTGCTTCGCGATTCAGTACGAAATGACGTCATTACACGCGCCGAAGTTCATGAGGATGATAAAATTCCTAAACCTTATAATTTGTTTTATCACAGGAAAATATCTCCGTTCTGCTGCCCCGGAGACCCGTGTTCAATTCCCACCAGGGCTGACTTCTTCTAACAAGGTTTTTTCTCTTTCATCTTAGAATAAAATATAAATATCTAATTGTATGTTTAATGTATAAAATGTATAGTGCGTGAAGTGAATGCGAATTTATTTTTAATTTGCTGTTTCGACCTTGCTAGTTTTTCCTATTTTTTGTGGGAAGAATTAGAAATGCGTAGAATGAACATAGACAGAATTTCTTTACAATTGTGTTTTGTAAACTTCACAGTCTGTCCCAGGGATTATAGGAAGTTTCTTTTGGTATAAGTGCGATTATTTAATCATTTATTTTATATTTCAATAAACATAGTAACTTCAGAGTTTAAAATTCACTATAGTAATTCTTGCAATAGTGACTCTAATACCCTGGCTCGCTATTGTCATATTTTAAAAATAAATATTACACTATCAAATTTTATAACTGAAAGCTTCTCCATGTATTATAAAATTATCGATTTTACCTGTGTTAAGTTTTCATTGGGCACAAGACTATAAAAATCCAATTGTCTAAATTTGAATCAGTGAAATTTCATTGATTCAAATAGCTAGAAACTTTAGTACATTCAATCAAAGAGTCATAGTAAAAACTTCAAACCCATAAATATGATCAAATATTAAAAAAGATGAAAAGTTCGAATGCTTTTAAATGAAAAACTACATCATATTAATTTAATTTCCAGATTGGACTGTCATGTACAAACTCATTTAGTATGTAATTTCTATAGGAATTAAGTATAATTATCCCGCAGTCATTTCAGCAAAATTACAGCCCGAAAAATAAAAAATGTATTTCATAAAGAAATTCTTTTTGCTGCTTAAGTAAAAGAGTACACTGTACAAATATTTTCGGAAATTTTTCCGAAAATAGACGGGCAGCTTAAAATCCAAATGGGTATTAAATTTTTCCGAATACAGAGTCGGAAATATTGCCGAAATTTAGTTGGAAATTTTGCCCACTATTCAGTAGGAGAAATTTCCAATCTATTCGGAAAAATTTCCGAACGTTATCTTTTTAAGATATCCGACTATTTTCGGTAAAATTACCGAGGAAGGATTAGAAAATATTGCCGAAATTTAGTTGGAAATTTTGCCTACTCTTTGGTAGGAGAAATTTCCAATCTATTAAGAAAAATTTCCGATCGTTAGGTTTTTGAGATACCCGACTATTTTCGGAAAAATTACCGAGGAATAATTTCCTATCATTTGCTAACATTTCGGAAATTATTCCGAATAATCGGCAAATTTGTCGAAAATTTACGAAATATTTCCACTTTTTCAGGAAATCCCATACTTCCGAATGGTTTCGGAAAAATTTTCTACGAACTAGTAGGAAAAATTGCCGAAATGTTTTACAGTGTAACTACAACGCTTAACTTAAAAATGTATAGGTTATGCTTTACATGTTGTACTCTAGTGTTACTGAAGTGATTAGTGAATAAGTCCGAAATCACTAATTAATCAGTGAAATGTCTAACTACTATTTCAATCAGTGAATTTTTCACTGATTCATATTTAGAGAGCAAGAACGTCCTTAGGACATTCCTAAGACGTCCTATGTCAGCCCAATAAGCGTATTTAAGACGTCCAATGTCCTAAAGATGACCTAAAGACGTGTTAAAGACATGAACTTTCTCAGGACATCTTTCGTGCTGTCATTAGACGTCTTACGAGCATGCCTAGGAAGTCAAAAAAACATGTTATAAAAGACGTCTTAGGGATATCCGAAAGGCGTCTCTAGGACAACCTTTATTTTTTCCCCCACTGGGTTCCTCTGGCTTTTTCCCTACAATAATAAAGATTTTTTCTTGTGAATTTGGCGAATTATAGTGAACATGCTAACGGACGTCCCCGAACTCTTCGTTTGCGGAATAATTAAAAAAAATGATTTTGCTACTTTTGATTATTGTGTGTGTCTCTGTATTGACAGAGACCAACATTATCTGAATGGTATAGTGTTGAAAAACGATCATAACCCCAAAATAGTACACATTCATAACATTTTTATTTAGCATAATACATTTCTTTTGTTATTGTCCCTCAAGAAAGAGTCAGATGGCGACCTTTATGATATTTTATAGCACCTTCGAATTCAGTTTAAAAAAATGTTAATCTCTGTGGAAGAAAAGCCGGGGGAATTGTACCCGATTGATAATTCTTTTCTTTGGTTGAAAATTGTACTATTTTGATGAAAACATTTTCTGCGAATTTATTTCATAATGGAAAATGTAAACATTGCTTTTTTCAGTTGAAAATTGAAATTTTCAATTGAAAATTTATTTTTATGGATGCTTTTAAACTAATCTATTTAGATTATTACATTTTCTAGAAAGGAAAAGAAAATAATCTAAACACTTTTTCATACATTTCTAAGAATAGTTTTTCGTAGTTTAAAATGCAAACGCAACTTCTTAGTTGAAAATTAATCTTTTTTTGTCGAGGATTCATGATTTTCTTAAAAATGTAACCATTTGGTTGTAAATTGCCGTTTTTTGTTAAAAATTCATGTTTTCGGGTTAGACATTCAACTGCTTTGTAGAAAATTCTTCATTTTGAGAGGATAATTAAACAATTTGTTGGAAAATTAAATTAGTGATGGACAATGAGTTTTTGTTGACTCTCGGTTGAAATTATTCGCCCCCCTCTCCAACTAATCGAGGTTTCTTGAGACTGCTGTTGTAACTAGATTCTCCACCCTAGACGCTTTGAAAGGCTGTTTAAGTGAATTATTGGTACAAGAAACAATAGGGAATCACAACTGCGATGTAGAACACGATGCGGTAGAAAATTTAATTGACAAAGTCTGGGTCACTGAGGTTAGGTATATAATTTAGAAGTTGAAAAACGGTAAGGCTGCTGTGTAGACCGTATGTGTAATGTTCACATCGTAAAAATAATAGTGGAAATCAGAAAATTCAGTTTATAAAAAAAAAGACAGAAGTTACAATAAACTGTTTAATAACAACAATTTTTTAAAGAATGCGTATTTAAAAAAAACAATGAAACTATGTCTGTTTTAATACCAATACATCTTATGAATTGTAATAATATACATTTAACAAAAGTGAATTCACAATCACCAAATTACTGTTGTCGATGATTTAACCTTTAGTTTTTAAAATTCTGTTATTAGAAAATTAAACAATATGGTAGAAAATCAGAGTAATTGGTTAAAAATTTACTTTTGTCTTTGAAATTTATGTTTTTGAAACCAAATAAAACTATTTTGGTTAAAAATTCATATTTTCGGTTCATTTTTTTGGGTCAAAAATCAAGTTTCTTATCTTAAAATTCGTGTATTTTGTTATTAATTCGTTTTTTTTTGTTGAATTTAATTGGTTAAAAATTCTTTCCTTTTTGTTTATGTAAATTAATTTTTTAACTGAAAATAAAATGAATGATTCCATTTTTGGTTGAAAACTTATCTTCCTGAGTTAAAAAACTGGTTTCAAAAAATTTGAATTTTTGGCTTGACAAATTAACTCTTTTGTTGAAAAATCGTCTTTTTGGTCAGAAAATTATCTTCTTTATTAAAAAATTCATAAATTGGATTGAGAATTCATCGATTTTCTTAGAAATTTGTCTTTTTCGTTGAATTTATCTGGTTAATAATTCGTTTTTTTATTGTCGTTAAAAAGCTATTTTTAAACTAAAAATGTCATTAATTCTTTTTTGGTTACAAACTTATTCTTTTTTAGTTGAAAATTCGACTGCCTTAAACTGGGGCTAAGTAGCGCTTGAGGGAAGAGCGAATTCGATATTTGCTTCTTGTATGTACAAAGTATAGAATCTTGCAACTAACAGTCAGGTCCGCTGAACCATTTCCAATTGGAATATATAATGTTGTGCAATATACTCGATTGATTACTCGCGCACTGCGGGCCTTCCAATGCCACAGTCGCTAACGCTCTCCCCCTGCTCCTTGAGATACTGCTAGAGAATCGTGATAGTAAGCTGCGTCTGGCTATCATTGGTAACATTGTAATTTTTAATTATTTATAACGAAAAATAAATGCTTGAAATTAAATATTGAGTAATATTGAGTAACATTGAAAATTGAGCGAATTGACCAAATGCAATATAAAAATGTACGGAAAATTCTTTGTGGTGCCTGAAATTTGTAACAGAAGACGAATACGTCACGAAATAGAAGGGAAGAATATAGGTCAAGTACTTAACGAATCTTTTGTCTGGCAAAAGTGGCCGAGCAAGCTGCTTGGTACAAGATCAAAACTCCGCATGTGCTGTACGTAAAATCTCAAGTTGTGAATGAGACGAGTCAAGCAAAGATGTCCAGCGAACGAAGAAACGTGCAAGCGACATCGGTTGAATTCGGCATGCCATGGGGTTCGTGTATTTCTCTTTTTGTATTGAGGGCCCAACGCTCGATAACGTTACAGCGAAACACTCCGCAAGTGACTTGGTGTACTTGTTAGCTGGGATTTCATTCCAAAAAAAATCGCAAGTTTTTTATTATTATTATTATTATTATTATTACACCATTAAGCCATTTTCCTTTCGGGGTAGGCGTGACTCACTCGGTAGGGGAAAGGAGTAGTGTGTGGAAGGGATAGAGATTTTTCAGATTGATCCAGAATTCTCGTGCTATTTAAGTAAATAACACGTTCGTTCCGCGACACTGCTCCGAGCCAGGTTGCTGATCAATCTCTCTAGCAATCACCCCAAGCGAAGAACCTCACGAAGCCGTTACGTAAGGTTCCCCACTTGGGTCCATTAGTGGCCAAGGTCTTTTGTTTCAGGCGTCATTTAATCTACTGACACTCTTTTTATTAACTATTTGCCGCCATACTTTCCTGCCCTGGCATACTTCTCTAGCTTCTTTTATGTCCATGCATTTTTTCATGCAGGCTCTCGTGTTTCTGTGACTTCTTATGTCTCTTCTAACTAGGGTCTCATTCACACATTCTAACCATTCTTTCCGCGGTCTACCTCTGGGCACGCTGCCATTTACTTTATCTTGATACACTTGTTTCATTAGTCGTTCATTTGTCATTCTCTCAACATGTCCGAACCATCTTAACCGATTTCTTTCCCATGTGTCTACTAGTGTGAAGTATTTTTTGAAATAGAAAGTGTTTAAATAATCCATTTTTTCTTGCAAAATCAGACAGAGCCCAGCATGCGTTTTACCAAAAAGGGGTACTTGCATTAATGAAAATGTGTTCCTACACTAAAATTCTTAGCGCGAATGTTTTTTCTTGAATATCTCCGTTCAACTCAGAGAACACTTACATAACTTTTTCGATTGAGCGACAGAACAGTTCTAAGAATACCTAATTCGCGGGAAACTAAAACGAGATTTGGTTGTATTTTGAAAATTCCTTTTTTGGCCTTTTGGTCTTTTTGTTTTAATTATGATTGATTCATTACCTAATAGTATACGTAGCTCACAGTACGACACGGTCACCTATGGGCAGTAGGAACACTGTAAGAAAAATCTATGCTAAATTTTTCATACATGTATTGGAAGTAAATAACCCATACACGTATTGAAATTTTTCCATACATCGGTATGGGAAAATATTTGTACGGGTATGGAACTTTTCCTGTACCGGGTTAGTACTTTTTCATTAACACACTGACACGTGAAAAATGCCAGTTACACTATAGGTTGGTTGTATTTTTCCCATACTCAGTTTGCATTTTTTCCATACTACAATTAAAGGCTAAGAGTAAATTATTTCTTTTGTAATCTTAAAATGTTTTATTAAAATAATCTAGAACTATACTTAGGCTACAATATATTGAGAAATGTCTAATTTCACTGGATGTTATTTCACTCACAATGTTTAACTGTTTCACTGCTTCAACTCCAAAATTTTCCATGAGGGTGTACATAAACTATAGGCCAGTCAACGAAGGATTTTAAATGGAAATAATTTATAACAATTAACTTAGTTGGCACGAAGCTTCATTAGGGGGTCTTGAAACACCTCCCAAAATTCAGTAAATTGGGGGGGGGGGTCGAGCCGCCATCTTCCAATATGGCGGCCTATTTAATGTTTTTGGATTTTCCTTGGAAACGGCTGTTTTTAGAGCAAAATAGTTATATAATAAAACACTCTAAATTTTTTTCTGAATTAGAAAGGTTATATAAAATATTGCCATAAAGTGAATAGTTTGTCCGGAAAATTGAGAAGATTGAACATTTTTGGAAGTTCATTATTTTTGCATTTATGAGCGATTGCCTCAGTGAAAACGAGTACAGTTTATTGTTTCGAGCTTGGCTAAAGGTAAGCTACCGTGAAATTTTGATAATTTTGTTGTAGCTATATTATTTATTTCATACTGAAAATTATTTCGATCTATTTCAACGCTTAATTTGAAGAAGTTGCTTTCATTTCTCGAAGTAGGGACTTTGTCATTAAACTTCCTCATGTCTTAACAACGCATCTGCAAATTTTCGAAATTTTAAATTAATTGTTTGATATTAAAAACCGCCTTTTTCTGAACCTGTGTCAAGAATCTCGGAATTTCCGAGTTGAGACTGGGGGGGGGGGGGGTTAATTAATAACGATGTATTTACTGCAGGCCCACGCGAGGCCCAGGCGAGGGCAAGCGAGAGAGTAACGGGCTTGTTAGTACAGTCAAGCACAGTCATTTCTATTTTTGTAAGAGAACTTTTCTTCTCCGGCTAACATTTCACATCTATTAAACGCGTTTTTTGTGTCAGAAAAAAATCATATCATTACTGATTTTTGCATGAAGTATTCCAAAGGTGTTCCAATGATCTTATCAAAATTCAGTAATGATCGGATTAAAATTAAGCTTACAATCAAGCTCTGAAGTGAATTAAAACCTTTTGTTCGACACGCCTCCAAAATACTTCTGGCTTCACATCTACTGTTGTTTATATAGAAAGTCATTTGTAAAATAATAATTACGAAGACAATCTAACAAGAACAGAAAATTATCAACATTCCATAAAATAATTCAGATTAATACTTCAAGGGGAAGACAATAAAATAACCCTTTTTGTATCTCCATTCTTCTCCCGCTAACATTTCACGTCTATGAAACAAGTTTTTTGTATCAGAAAAAAATCATATAATTACTGATTTTTGCATGAAGTATTCCAAAGGTGCTGAAATGATCGTATCAAAATTCAGTAATGTTCGTATTAAAAATAAACTTATAATCAAGCTTTACAGTTAACAAATAAATCAAGCGAATTTTCAACTACTAAAAACTTCAAATTTTATTTCAAAATCTTGTTAAATCTAGAAGTTATTTTAAATATATGCATCTTTAAAATTATTTTTGAAATGTTTTTCGAACTTCTGAATATCTTTTGAAATTAATAGAATTTTTCGTTCAACTTTTAGAAATTTCGCAAATTATAAAAAATCATCTTAAAATAATATACTCTTTTAAAAATTTTGAAAATCTTTTAAAATCTTTTTATGTATTCTTTGTAAATAATATTCCAAAATAAAAATTGTTTTCAATTTTCTTAGGAATCTAACCTTTGTAATGCTTCATGCAAAAATCAGTAATTATATGATTTTTGTCTGATACAAAAAACGCGTTTAATAGACGTGAAATGTTAGCGGGAGAAGAATGGAGATACAAACATGGTTATTTTATTTTCTTCTCCTTGAAGTATTAATCTGAATTATTTTATGGATTGTTAATAATTTTCTGTTCTTGTTAGATTATCTTCAATATTATTATTTTACAAATGACTTTCTATATAAACAACAATAGATGTGCAGCCAGAAGTATTTTCGAGGCGTGTCGAACAAAAGGTTTAAATTCACTTCATTAAACTGTTTCACTGCTGCAACTCCAACATTTTTTACAAGCGTGTACTAAAACTATTATGAACTAGACCCTTGACGCCATGATTGTATTATATTCTGCTCCTTCTCCTCTATTCACAAATGGTTACAGCACATGCACGCTTCACTCAACTGCGCATTCTGCAGCCGCGCATCAAAGTTCCATACACTGTTAGACCATAAAGTGTAACTGAAATTTCAAGTACCGGTAATTGAAATGGATTTCAACGCATTTTAACTGAATTGTAATGTACTTGCAACTGAAAATTCAATCATAAAAATTTTTTTTTTATTTTGATGTGTTAGAATAGTATTTTTAATTTGCTTTCATAAAAAAATTGTACAGCTATTATAATTCTATAATTCACAGATGTTTGAAAATATAATTTACACAGAATAACGCAGATAGAATCTAAAATCTGAACCTAACCTATAATTTACTTTACATGAATTGAATTTTCGGATTCTAACATGTTTTTAAGATAAATAATTCACCTATAGAGAAAAAAATTGACTAAAGTGGAACACAAGATGAGTGTATTGTCAAATTATCATGTCATAATTTTAAAGTACACGTACTTGAAAATTCAGTTACGTGAATAACTTTAACTTCCAATACATGTAACTGAAAATTCAGCCAGAGTTTTCTGAGAGTGCACGCAAAGAAATGGTTTGGTTTTCCTGACTGAAATGGATTCAGTTGGCAGTATTTCGGTTGTCTGAACCAAACGTTGGTTTGTGGCAACCGAACCAGTTTGGTTATCATGACTGAATCTGTTTAGTTGGAAGTGTTCGGTTGCGCGAACCTCACAGTTCGGTTACGGCTAACTCCACTACGAATGCGCATTACTGCTCTGCCCTGTGCTGGCAATTTATTGAGATATATTATAGATTTATAGAGTATTATACCATACAAATATTAATATAAAAAATTATTTATTTATTTTTTACGATTATTTAGTTATTAATATTATTACACCATTAAGCCATTTCCCTTTCGGGGTAGGCGTGACTCACTCGGTAGAGGAAAGGAGTAGTGTGTGGAAGGGATAGAGATTTTTCAGATTGATCCAGAATTCTCGTGCTATTTAAGTAAATAACACGGTCGTTCCGCAACACTGCTCCGACCCAGGTTGCTAATCAATCTCTCTAACAATCACCCCAAGCGAAGAACCTCACGAAGTCGTTATGTAAGGTTGCCCACTTGGGTCCATTAGTGGCCCAGGTCTTTTGTTTCAGGCGTCAATCACTCTACTGACACTCTTTTTATTAACTATTTGCCGCCATACTTTCCTGTCCTGGCATACTTCTCTAGCTTCTTTTATGTCCATGCATTTTTTCATGCAGGCTCTCGTGTTTCTGTGACTTCTTATGTCTCTTTTACTAGGGTCTCATTCATACATTCTAAACATTCTTTCCGCGGTCTACCTCTGGGCACGCTGCCATTTACTTTACCTTGATACACTTGTTTCGTTAGTCGTTCATTTGGCATTCTCTCAACATATCCGAACCCTCTTAACATATTTCTTTCCCATGTGTCTACTAGCGTCTCTTCTGCACCACATTCTTTTAGAATTATCTCGTTACTTACTTTGTCCAACAGGGTTTTCCCGCATATTATGCGCATGGATCTCATGTCAATTGCGTTAATTTTACTCTTATCATTTTCTTGATAAGTGCATGTCTCGCTACCGTATAGTACAATCGGTACAAATATAGCATTATGTATTGCCATTTTAGCTTTATTTGATATATTTTTACTTCTGATAAAGGGACCTGCTCTACTAATGACCTTCTTACCTTCATTTATTCGTCTATCTAATTCCTCATCTATCTTCCCGTCCCTAGTAAATAAGCTACCAAGGTTTACGAACTTATCAACGTTAATACCGTCTACCCCGGCAGCCTTACCGTTTTCCGAGTTCTTAATTATACCCCTAACCTCAGTGATACAGACTTTTTCAATTGAGTTTTCCATCGCATCGTGTTCAACATCGCAGTTGTGGTGTCCTATAGCTTCATCTCCGAATTGTCTCCTAAAATAGTCTCTGAAAGCCTCTAGTATTCCGTCTGTATCATATACCATTTTCCCCCTACAATTTCTGTACTTTTGTTTCCTTACATTTTTTTATAAAGTAATTTTCTGCTTCCTTCAAAGTCGTTTTGTATTTTTATCTCTTCTTCTGCTCTAATTGTATCTTTACTTACTTTAACTAATCGTTTAAGTATCCTGTTTTCGCGTCTATAATCATTTCTACGTCTATTTCTTTCCTTATTGCTAATACCTGCGATGTTCAAAGTTTTCTTGTACGCTTCTCTTTTTGCTTTTTGGGCAGCCTGAATTTCATCATTCCACCACGCATCACCAGAAATTCTTCCTACAACTGCAGTAACACACACTTCGATCGTACATCTAACAAGGATATCCCGTAACATTCTCTAGGCGCCCTCTATATCTTTGTTTTTTATACGGTCCTCCCATGTTGCCCTATCTATGCTTTCGATTATCTTATTTTGGAAATTTATTCGCACATCCAGTTTCTGTAGGTTCTCAATTTTGATTCGCGTTTGTTTTGCTTTCTTGATTCTCTTTTTTCTCCATCCCCGACCTAAGTTAATTTCTGAGATCAGAAGGTAATGATCAGTATTGCATTCAGGACCTCTCATGACTCTTGTATCTTTGACTAACTCCCTTAGTCTTTGATCCGCAACAACAAAGTCAATTATACTGCGGCTATTTCCTTTGGAGCAGGTGTACATGTGTATCATTTTATGCCTAAACCTAGTATTTGTAATAAACAGACCCCTTTCTAAGCATAGACCAAGTAATTTATCTCCGTTATAGTTTGTTCTTGGATCCCCAAAATCACCTAGTACTTTTTCTGTATCCTGATTTTGGATGCCCACCCAACCGTTCATGTCTCCTAGTAGAATTATTCTTTCCCCATGTTCGAAAATGTTTATTGCGTCATTTAAAGTGTCCCAGAAGGCGTCTTTTACTTCTCTAGGATTACTATCAACCAGCGCGTAGCATGCTATGATAAATAGTCTTCTAATTCCTACTTTCATTCTAGCCCACAGCAGTCTGGGAGACACGAAACAATGGTCTCCGAGATGCTGCTTTACTCTTTCATTCAAAATCAGACCTACTCCTTGTTTACCATGTGATTCACAGTCTACTCCTGACCATATTTCTAATCCGCCTTTCAACAAGCCGTTTTTTATGTCTTTGGTTTCGCATCCCTTTTTCTTTGTTTCAGATACACATAAAATGTCTAGTTTCTTCACGTCCATAGTTTCACGCAATTCTTTTACCTTGAGATCATTTACTTCCCTAGCATTTCAAACACCCAGTCTCCATTCGTCGCCTGAAACATGAACTTTAGATTTTCCTTGCGCATGCCTTTTGTCATTAAAAGTTCCAGTCCTTTCCGAGGCTATTTTGTAATTTGTATTATTCATTGTTTACATTATACGCCCAACTAACATCTTTATGCAATAAGTTTATTTTCTGAGTCGAAACCATGTCAAAGTTAAGTATCAAATCGACATATGGTGGAGATTGTAGTTCTAACGTCAGCCCCACCAAAAACTTCAGTTAATACGAGAGGGTGGGAGAGGGGGGAGGTAGAACTAGAACCGAGAGAGTCGTCTTGGATTTGAGCTTTTGCTTTCATGCTATGCAT
>NC_046664.1:89396824-89402408 GCF_010883055.1 Belonocnema kinseyi | reverse complement strand
TCGGCGTTATTTTTAGTTTGTAGGTTTAAACTTTCTTTTTTTCTTTTTTTATCGTAAATATATAATGAATCGCTATGAATTACTTATCTTTAAGTACGTTTCCGGATTTCCCAGTAACTGCATATCGAAGCACAATTTTAAGAAAGTGCATTTAGACCAAATTTTAAATTTTCTATTTGGCTTTTATATAATTTATTTTCATTATTTCCTTTTCGCCTGCCGGCCTACGCGTACTACGCAAACTCGAGAATTTTCGCGATCTGAAAAAGCTGTTACCGTTATGATGCGCTTCCCAAACCGTCTGGATCATGGTAGCGTCAGTGTTTCATAACATTTCATAGGCGTTTCGTGAAGTGAATTAAAGTGCAGTGGACTTATTTAGACAATCGAAGTTTTATAGTGTGCAGAAATGGCGTACAGGGAACTTCTTTCTAAATAGGGTCTCGACGAATACAATGAGAAATTTGAAGGTATAAGAATGAATTTTTCCATATGCGAACGCTAGACCTTTTATTTTTTCTTTCTTTCTTTTCTAGTCGAGTTTCTACGCAGAGGAGGATATAGATGACGACTGTTTCTAGTCCCTCGCAGAAGAAAAAATTTCGGAGTTGTTCTCTAAAGTGGGACCGTACTCAAAATTCTTAAAGGAGTATGAGCAGTGGAAGCAGGACATTTCAAATTTACCTATCTTATTATCGGATGTAAGTTTCATGTTTGTGTGTCTCCGCACAAGATTAATTAAAAATGAATTTCCGTTTGCAAGCATAAGGAGGCAGACTTTCTATTCACTTTTTACAAAAAATATTGTTAACTTTTTATTTTGATGGCTTCCGCATTTTGGAGTAAATGGTTAAAAACCTTTTGACAAATCTTCTTTCTAGTCCAAAAGTTAAATCATAGCTCTTGAATTTTTGTTTGTGTGAAATATTCACTAATTAATTTTTCTTTGTGAATTCATCTTTTTTTTAAGTTTAACTAACGCATGTTTAGTTTAAAATTTATCTTTTTTTACTGTGAAATTGAACTATTTGTTAGAAAATTCATGTAGTTTGTTGAAAATTTGTTTCTTTTTGGTAGATAATTAATCTTCTCTTGGTTCAAAATTCGTATTTTTGGTTTTAAAAGTAATTTCTTTTGGCACAAGTTTAATCTTTTTTTTTTTATAGAAATTCAACTATTCCATTTATTGTTAGGAATTCATGTTTGTAGGTTAAAAATGCATCTACTGTTGAATGTTTTGTTGTTAAAATATCAACTATTCAATTTTACATTGCGAATTCATCTGTTTGTCTTAAAAGCTGAACTATTTATTAGAATATGAACCTATATTTATTTTAAAAATGTACGGTCTTGTTGAAAATTCTTTTTTTTTTGTAGAAATTCAACTATTCCATTTTTGTTAAGAATTTATTTTTGTAAGATAAAAATGCATCTATTTGTTTAAATATTAAACTTTTTTTATAAAAATGTAATTATTTTGTTAAAAATTCAATTGTGTAGTGAAAAATTTTCGTCTACTGTTGATTTTGTTGTTGTTAAAATATCAACTATTCAATTTTACATTGTGAATTCATCTATTTTTTTAAAGTTGAAAAATGTATTAGAATATGAACCTATATTTATTTGAAACTTTGACGGTCTTGTTGAAAATTATATTTTTTTATTGTTAAGAATTCAGGTTTGTAGGTTAAAAATGCGTCTATTTGGTTAAAAATTAAACTATTTTAATAAAAATGAAATTATTTTGTTAAAAATTCAATTGTGTAGTGAAAAATTTTCGCATACTGTTGAATTTGTTGTTGTAGTTCTAGACTTGATTGATGATGGACGTCTTCCCTCCTTTGGAATTATAAAGACAATTTTGTACAGTTCTAAAGGTCAGGTTTGCTTAATTTGTTTGAAATTGTTTACTAGTGGCTTTGACTCAAGTTAGGGAGCTCACGAAATTGAAAATTCAAATGAATGGACATGCATTCTAATTGAAGATATTTTAAATCCGTTTACTGTCATTAAAGCGATTTTGAGTAACAACGGTAAGAAATTCGTCGGTCTCAAGCAGATGCTGTAAATATATGTATAATTGTTAATTTTTTAGAATTAGGATTTAGGTTTTGTACTGGAAACCAATTTCAGATATATTAGTATACAAGTATATATAGTTTATGAAAAATATATATACTTTTATAATAATATCTCCTAAATTCATTTCCATTCAATAAAGCAATTTTTAATAAAGGTAAGAAATTCTGTTCTGTTAGCATGTGTATTATTGTTTATAATGTACAATGAGGACTTAGAAATAAACTATATATACTTGCATAATAATTTTATTTTAGTATTTATTGTATAATTCCTTTAAGCCACCATCCATTTCCATAGAATGTGGGGCAGGGGAGAATAACTGATGTAACCGAACAGTTCGGTTGTAGTAATCAAACTTTTCAATTACTGCAATCGAACTGTTAGGTTACTGTAGCCGAACAGTTCGGTTGGTGTAACCGAACAGTTCGGTTAAAGTGACCAAACTTGGTACAACCGAACCAGTTCGATTACAGCAACCCATGAGTATGGTCAGTCCATAGACGATAAAAAATAGCCCATAGGCGATAAAAAATAGCCCACAATTGGTAACGTAGTTTATGGACAGCTCCCAAGGTCTATAACCTCCAGTTGGAACCAAGAGACGACGATGTTCAACTTGATATACATATAGCTGTAGGTACTGTATTTGTATATATGTATAGTTAGTTAGCTGGATACACATCAGAAATGTAAAGAGTGGCGATGTTGCCAGGTCGCTTCAACTTGGGTGCTGTACTTACATACATCGTTTTTTATTTACACCGGATTACACGGATACCACGAAGCGTGGTAACCGCTTTTTGTGCCGACCTCTCGGCCAGATCGCAAAGGATGGATCGATCGTAATGGACGATCATGACAAGCGATCTATGTCTTTCCTCCGTTACTTCTTCAATCTTCTCCTCTTAAGCATCCAAAAGTCTGTAAAACGATGTAATTAAAGCGGTAAGCGCGTAATGATAATGGGAAATCTTTATGGTGAATTTGTCCAATTAGAGAGTCAGTGCATGTTGCAAGTTTATTTATGTGAGACGAAGGTTCCTTGTGCTGAGAAGATTAGAAGAGTAGTACAGTGCCCTGTCATATTTATTAGGCCACAGTTAAAAAATTACAATTTTCACTATATTTTAAAATTTATCGTAAGTATGTATACCCGGGTAAACACATTTTGTCTTGGGTAAATACTAATCCAAGACAATATAATCCAGTTATTCTGTATGCCTATATAGTTCGTGAGAAGGAACCAGATTATTTTTGATGTCTTAAGACGAATATTCTCGACTTATAGATAAACCTTTATGTGTTGAGACAAGATAATTTAATTTGCAAAGAACCTGAAAGATTTATAACTGAAAGACAAGCCAAAAGGTTCCCAAGTCCTCTGAGGGTCATCACTATAATCTGCTTTAAATTTTGCAGAATTTTTGTACTGCTTATCTTCATGGAATTAATTTGTTAAGTATACTATTAATTTTTTGGTCTGCAATAACCGTTTTCTTTGGTTGGAGATTCTAGAAATGTTGATACATTTTTAATCTAACCTAGATACAGTTTTAATCTTCTCATAGAAAATTTTATATGCCTGTAGTTGTTGAGACCGACTTAGTCCGCCAGTATGCTTCATCTTATTTATGCTGTATTATCTGCTGAACGCGGCCATACAAATTCCTGATTCTACAAATAAAAAATTTTTTTACTGTAAAAATGCTTCAGTTCAATGTAGATAATCATTTGTTGGATAAAATTTATCATCTCTACAATACTTCTATAAGATTGTGCAACAAAATATCTCAATATCAATGTATGCCGTGGTTGAAATGATGAAAAAAAATTATTTTTTTGCTTTGGCTAAATATTATCGCAAGGCACTGTAGGGACTGCTTCGCTTTTTAAATTTAAATTCCCGCATATCATTTGAAGTTTTTACATTCTCATCATTTACAACTGAGAAAGTATTAGGATTGTTTGAAATTTGACACCACACTTTTTCAACGGATCTCCACGTTTAGAGACCCCCTGAATTGGAAAATCAAGTTTTTGCGATGGCGTCTGTCTGTCTGTCCGTCCGGCGGTCCGTCCATAAACAAGATAACTCACGAACAAATCAACGGATCAAATCGATCCTTCCCACACTTTTTTTAGGGCCTAGAAGAAAGGACGAATTCGTTAACCAGCCATTTTTGATAATAATTCGAAAAATGAGGGCATTTTGAACGTTTTTGAGACACCGTTTTTCTGAATTTGAAAATTTTATGTACGGATATTTATGGTATTAAAAAAGACGAACAATTCATTTAATAATTTTTTTCGATAAAAAGAAAATTTTCAGAGTTATAGCATTTTCAAAATTTTTTAAATCAATCGAAAATCAAAATTTTAAGCCAAGCAACGCATGATATAAAAAAAAGTCAAGAGCGCGAGATTCATGATGAGAATATTTACCTCAAAGCCTAAAGAGCTTTGAAAAATTAATCTTTGACTATACTTAATGAAGCAGACAATTCAGAATATGAAGACGCATATAAATATTGCCATCTAAAACAGATCTTTTTGATAAAGTTTTATTTAAGCATTCCAAATACATAGCATAAATATCTGCGCGCGAAGCACGAGGCAACCCATTCTTGCACGCGAAGCGCGAGGTTCAAAAGACGCGCGCCCTAGGCGCGCCCAACTTGCAGGCGAAGTGAGCCGCACGCGTAGCGCACGATAAGAATGTGCCCTCGAAGCGGGCAGATTTTTTTATCGAATATAGGGTCAAAATTCACAAGTATATAATAAATTTATTCAAGATTCACATTGCCATATAGTCAGTTGGAATGTTCACAGTTACATGGCAAAAAACACAATGATTAGACGCGATGACATAGAGATTACCATAGGCCGATGACTGAATTGAAATGTAGTTATTGGCCACATCAACTTAGGAAACGTCCATTAATTACGTAAGGATGATTTTTGATATCTAAGACCCCCCTGATACATCAAGAATAAATCAATTTTTTTCTCTGGAAACGAGATTTCAAAAGATTTAGAAAAAATCACGAAATTTCACAGGCTTTCACGATAGCGAAATATTTTCAAAAATTTTGAAGGATGTCATGGGATTTTGATATTAAGGATTTCGAAGGCTTAAACGGGTTAAAAGAGATTTGATAAGATTGTAAAACATTTCATGAGATTTCAAAACATTTTAAAACATTTTAAAACATTTCAAAGTATATCCACGGTTTTTAGAGGATTTCATAAGATTTTAAAAGATTTAAAGGGTTTTATTAATTTATTCAAAATATTTCAAATAATTTCAAGGATTGTTTTATTATTATTATTATTATTATTATTATTATTATTACACCATTAAGCCATTTCCCTTTCGGGGTAGGCGTGACTCGCTCGGTATGGGAAAGGAGTAGTGTGTGGAAGGGATAGAGATTTTTCAGATCGATCCAGAATTCTCGTGCTATTTAAGTAAATAACACGTTCGTTCCGCAACACTGCTCCG
>NC_046664.1:89393325-89396724 GCF_010883055.1 Belonocnema kinseyi | reverse complement strand
CCATGAAGACATAACGCATCCTTGTCTAACTCCTTGAATAATATCAAAACAGTCACTCAGTTTCCCATTCACTCTTACACTCGCTTTGCTACCTGTATATATATTGTTTTTATAGCTTGTAGGAATATCCATTGACTCCATACTCTTTCAGGACTTCCCAAAGTTTACTTCTATCTACCTTGTCAAAAGCTTTTTCTAGGTCAACAAATGCACTGAAAACTTTTTTTCCTACTCTCAAACTTTTTTCTGTTATTTGCCTTAAGCTAAATATTTGATCCGTACATGACCTTCCTGGCATAAACCCTTTTTGGACTTCCCAAATCTTTGCTTCTGTTATTTTAATTACTCTATGAATAAGTATTTTTGAATATATTTTACTTACGGTGCTTAATAAGCTAATCCCTCTCTAATTATTGCACTCACTTTTATCTCCCTTTCTTTTTGATGCTCATATGTATGATTTCTGTAAAATACATTGAATTATTAAACGAATATTTACATCATTAAAGAAATATTAACTGATCTACAAAATTTTAAATAGAATTTAGGGGATTTCAAACCATTGCAAAGATTTCCAACGATTCCACGAGATTCCATGAAAGATGTACAGCAGGTTTCAAAAATGGTTCACTCTTAGACTCTATATTCATTGCACGTATATGTAATATGAAATATTTCTTAATAAAGAAGAAATAGAAATAGTAGAAATAGGAAACTTACTTAGAAAAAAAACATTCCTGGAACTCACCCCTCCCAAATAACGAGTAGTGAGATTTTCCAAACAGAATGCCCCCCCCCCTCTCACAAGCCTCACGTAATTAATAGACTTCCTTTGTGGATTTCTGACTTTTCTTGAAAGCGTAGTGAGTGGTACTTGAATTGCATAGTGACTGGCTGGGGTAAAAAATTTCCTCTCAAATAAAAACTCAATTACTATTTAAAAGCCTATACTACTTTCTTTCACCTGCGTTCATCTTTGTTTGTTTAAAATGGTATTATTCGTTTCAAAATTTAATCATTTTGTTAAAACTGTAACAATTTTGTTAAAAAGTGATACTTTTTAGTTGAGAATTTGTCTTGACCAAAAAATTTGTTTTTGTTGAACATTTTTTAGTTCGATTTGGAATTTCTTCTCTTTGTATAAAAATTTCCTTTTTTTTTTGGTTAATGTGGTTAGTGTGCCAAAGGTGCTCTTTTTTCGGCATTTTCCATGATGTTGGCTAATGCTTCAGTTGATATGGGGGCGATTACACGTCGTTTATTTGGCTTTCAATTGAGCTAGCGTCCTCGGCTTGTTGGCGTATACCTTGGACTTCAAATAACGCCGCAAATAAAAGTCTAGTGAAATCGGGTGATCTGGGTGGCCAGTCCAAATCGGCTGAAACATTGGCCAACGTGATGGAAAACGATGCAAAAGAGCACATTTGGCCATCAAGGCAAAAGGTACCCATTTGCGCGATGTCATTTTCAAAAAGTAGTTAGAACAAATCTCCTTGAACTAAAATAAATGATTATCTAAATGAACAACAAAATGATTGTTTTTTTAAATTTTTTTCCAGAAACAAATGCTTCCACTTTAAGTGGCCAACACTGTACTTTGATATTATAGAAATTATTTTGTTGTTGTTTTGGAAATTTTTTTTTTTGTAAGTGAACGTTTAATTACTTGGTTGAAAATTCAACTTTTTTTTAGAGAAAATTTGTCGGAACTAACTACAGTGAAACCCTTCAATAGCCCTCTCTTCTATAGTCCTTCTGAGAATGGACGCCACGCTACAAATAGGTGTAATAGGAGCTGCGCGGCGTGTGCGGGGTCTGCTGTTGTCACTCAGACGAGCACTCAAGCATGAACAAACAAAGGCGGAGCTGATTGTAATGAGTTAGTTTCCACCCACCGTCAGCCCCAAAATCAGCGCTATGGAAGAGTTTCACTGTAACTGGTTAAAAACTTCTGTGCTTCTTTAGAATTTCTCTTTGTTAGTAGAAAATTATTTTCTTTGTTGAAAATTTTTGTACGCTGATATTCAATTTTTTGTTGGAATTTTAACAGATTTGTCGGAGGAATGTTGGCGGGTAAATGACAAAACAAACCCTCTGAATGAAAAAATAACACATCGAGGCAGTTTTGAAGTTAGTACTTCGAAAATCCGCCTGTCGAGAACATGCTCGAACGCCTACGCTCCATCCATGTGCTAATATAGGACGAGCATAGGTCCATCCTATGTTAGCACAAGGATGGGAGCATGAGAGTGAGTATGGGCAAAAATTTACAATTTCGGCACTGACTCACAAAATCGCTTATAACTCTTAAAATAAATGCGATCAAATCTGGCATAATCTACATGTTTTTGGATCTCTTACTCTTTTGGACTATTGTTAATTACATCCTCTTCAAATATTCATGATTTTATTATCTTTCTGCAAACTGACTATATTACTATAGTAATATAGTCAGTTGATTTCACACATAACCAATAAAATAATTATTTAATAATATTTTACGCAAAATAATAAAATTGCATAGAAAAATAATGTTATATCTGTTCAAAAGTTGTATAGAGAAAAGATGATGAACAATTATCAGATTAGGTCAAAAATTTAAAAAATTTAAATATGTTTTAAAAATATTACCCGTAAGTATCTTTAAAAAGTGTACGGCATACATTATTTAAAACATAAAAAGTCGAAATTCAAAAGTGCTCTAATTGATAAAAGGTTAAAGTTGAAAAACGTACAATTTTCGAACTATAGATATAGATTTAAAAGTTTTCTAATGCTTAAAATTACTCAAATTAGAATTATATTACATTTACCTGCAACGAAAATTTCAACTTTTTAAATTCGGATAACGTAAAATAAGAAACATGGAGCGACTTTAAGTATGCAAAATTATTCAAATTAGTATTGATGTGCGCTTGGCTCGAAACCCGAAATCGCAAAAAATCTTGAAGGATTTATTAATTTCAGGATTCATTTCAGGACGACTAGCCATTAGACAAATCCAATTATATGAAAAATATTTGATGACTTATTTTGAATTGAGGAAATACATAGTTATCTTTATCTGTAATTTATTATAACTCAAACGTAAAATTGGGAGAATTTGATTCTCTCAAATTATCTGCTTTTTGTAAATATTCGTATTAAATAATAATTTTTTCCCATTATCTTATTTTTTACAACACCTTTTTCTCAAGGCGAAAATGTGAACTTAATTTGGTAATTATTCAGCACGATTTTTATGTTCTTCGGGGAGAATGTTATTTTCAATCCTCAGTGATATCCGAGATTCATTGCAATGAAAAGATTTGATTTTCATGTATTGACAAGGCTCAATAACATTCTACATTTCAATTAAAATTTCTTCATGGTAAGATCTCTGAAGAATCGATATAATCA
>NC_046664.1:89376264-89393225 GCF_010883055.1 Belonocnema kinseyi | reverse complement strand
ATAAAAGTTGAAAATATTGATAATTTTAGCAGAGTTTGTGGTGAACCTAAGTTTTAGGATTTGAAATTAGTTGACCGTGCTTTATGGAGAATTTGTCCAATTAGCGGATCAGTTTCATATGTAAGTTTATTTATGCACGAGCAAGAATCCGCGTGCCCACTGGCCAAGGTCCAGGGGATTGGTTGATTAGCCGATTCCTTCCCCGTTTTCCCCTTGTCCTGCGCGAAGATCACGTTGTTCGACGATCTGCGACCCATCTGATCGTCCTTTTCGCCTTGGAGAGTAATTAGGTTCTTCCTTGGGAAGTCCCGGGAGGTGTATTGACTATAGGGTGACTATATAGTAGAGCAACGCGACGATCTGCAAAATCGACTAAATAATAGGAAGTATCGGGTGTTTGCCAACCAAGAAGGGCGAAGAAGGAAGATGATGAGGAGAAAGAGCGAGGCGAAAGGTGTAGAAGCATCCGGATGGAGGACAACCACAAGGAGCCACTGGCTAGTATGCTACTTAATGACTTTATGCACTTCGTCCCTTCATACCGATGATTGTCGGTTACTCCGTCACGGTAACTCTTTTGCCTTTTTCTGTGTGAACTAAGAAGCTTGAAAATCTTCCTTTGATGCGATTATTAGTGTGATTTAAAGGAACGATGCATTGTTAAATTGACAGTGAGTAGAAATAATAATACAGTCTCCAGAGGCTAGTTGCGTGACGATGCAAATTTAGACAAAAATGTTAAAAATAATAGAAAGGCAATAGAGAAAAGAAGAGATTTTGTATTAATCGTTTCACCACCACGGCCTATGTTTTCCTCAAATCAACAGACTTCTATCTAATATTTATTTGGTAAAACCAGTTTAGTGTGTTTCTCAAACAAATATTTGTGAAGTCTTGATCAGTGCGTTAGCAGCAGAGTAAATGCACGAAAATCCCCAAGAGATAAATATAAATTAAAGTATTAAGAATACCACTTTTATCTCACACTCGTATGCATAAGGTATCAAGAATGACCAAGATGTTAACGCTTTCTTCAGAAGCAGATTTAACATATAGTTTTACAAATCAAAGCAATTCCTACTTCTACCGGACCTGAAAACGGATACGATGTAGCTTCCCATTGTTAGCTGAGAAGGGATGGATAGCTTGTATTCGGGTAAGAATGTAAGGCGAGAGGTTCGAAGAAAGACTCGAAGCTGAAGAAACAACCGGAAATCGACACCTTGGTTGGTTTGACAGGGGTTTCCGACTGGAACTTATTTATTTTTCTGTGCGTAATCTCGTAAGACGTAATAGAAAAGAAAAGCAAACTTAGGAAACTGACCAAAGCCAGTTATTTCTAATTGTTGCATCCTGCCCAACTACTTCTTTTTCACTTCCTCCTTCTTTATTTCACCAACAAAAATATTCTCTTAGAAGCTATCTACATTTTCATTAATAAATATTTGATCTTTTTTAATTGATGTTTCTAGTGTAGCGTTCATAATTTTCCTTACGGTCCCTTCAAGTTGAAGTATGTGGCCTATCATCTTAAGACGTTTTATCTTTATCCTACTGCATTTTAACTTCCCTTTTCTTGTTCCATTTCAAATAAATTTTTACTCTTGATATTATCTACTAATTTCGACTTTTATCATCTTCCTATTACACCCAAATCTGAAACATCTTTATGTTTTCATTCTTTACCCTTTCCCACAGGAAGGACAGTCTTCTAACAGTTTCCTTCCAAGCTGTAAGAGGTTAATATTTTTGAATTTCGAAAGCTTTCATCATGCTGATTATATTAAATGGATATTCAGTTATAAATATAAATCAAACTATTCTCAAACATATATAATTGGTGCAGCCTTACCTACCACTTCGTCGACTCCCACTCACCCCTATCCCCAGTTTCACGAATGATTACCTTGACTTCAGAGTGAATAGTCCACCCGTCTTTTATGGTTTTTAAACAGTGTCTTCAAAATTGCTACAAAGCAAACGATTCTTAGATATAATTATTTCATCCTGATCTGACACTTCCTCTGAAACTTCCACTAATCACCTATATAATTATTTTCAACACAAGCCTAGAATAATTGCAACGAACGTAAATCGTATTTACTTGTATCTTGTCCTTTACCATTCTCTATTTTAGTTTATTTCATCTCATATCCCTATTCACGATTTCTTTTTTCTCACTTTTTGAAATACTCTTCTTTAATAAAGCCTTAATTATCAGTTATCTTCCCTTTTTCCTTAGCCGCTTAATGAATTCCACCTGTATATTCATCTTTCATCGTTCCTGAAAAGTGTCTTCATAATGCAATTAGGATCCAAATAAATCTTGCATTCTTATCCAGCACTTCCACTAAAAGCACTTAACCCTACCATTATTCTTCACACCTGATAGTTTCTCATATAATTTCAACAAACAATCAAATCCAGATACTCCATTTGAACTCGCCCTTCCAGAGGGAGGGTAAGAAAGATACGCGAGTCTGGTTGGAAAGGTGGAAGGGATCTTGAGGAGAAGAAGGAGGTTCGGTGCCATGGTAGAGGGAGTCAGGCACGGCTGGTGCTAGTTGAGTTGTCGAACTGACACGCGTTCCCTCTCCTTCATCCATTGGTTCGAGCCATCTTGCTCGTGCACTCGCTAGTTCTTTCTCTTTCCCCATAAGCGGAGAGCACCCCTCTTCACAAACACCATCATTCCTTCTCTCTCTCTCACTTCCGGACTGGACCCCTCGATCATCTCTTTCTCACCATCGCATTGCCCTTCTCAATCTTTCTCTCTTCATCGACTGACTCATTCCAAACTCCGGAGAGTCCAAAGCTCCATCCAGGTTTCGTCCCGTACACTCTACTCTCCTTTACTAGTTCTTTATTCTCCTTTTCTCTCTCTTTTCATCTCCATCTCTCTCGCTCTTATTTTGAGTTTTCTCTTCAACCTCTCCGTCGCACGCCCACTGAGAATGCACGACTGCTCCGGCATGCCTACCCCTCTTCCAGAGAAGGACTCAGTCAGACTCAGTACCGCCATATCCGCCAAAGCATAAGCACCGTAACGGCTTTGCTAGGCTTTACAGTGTTTACTCGTGTCAACGTGCTCGCGAGTAAATAACTCGCTGGTGTTAGTGCAACAAAATCCCTTCGAGTTATCTTCACCCATTGATACATTTTCGAGTGTAACAGCGGTGATAGATTTTGCAGTCAGTGCTCCAGGATTCGATATTCTTGAATTCTTAAAATCTTGAATTACGAACTGGATGAGAATTCGGGCACTCAAGAGTTTCAGTGCTTAAAAACCTTTTGGAAATTGTGAGTGCTTGTGTTGTGATGTCCCATCCATCTCAAACTCTTTCTACGCAAGCCGAACTTCTTTGTCTTCAAGATTTAATCTCAATTCAAACTTAGTGCCATTTGCTTTCATTTTACATTTATATCGTTAAAGATACCACCCTTAGAAGATCCAATCCGTAAAAATTGTTTGCTCATCTTGGAGACCATCCTCAAATTTGGAGAATATTCTCGTTTTTGTGAACATTGTGTTTTCTTCAGAGTTTGAGCTAGAGAGTACATGAAGACAATTGTTCAAACTGGATGGACTATGTGGCAAATCCGTGGAGAGATTTCAAAGTGGATTGGGGAGAAAGTGTGGTTTTAATACTAAGAGTGAACGGAAGTTTGGGTACCAGGAGTTAGCAGCGACGGTACCAGAAATGCCGGAGAAAGAAGTGGCTTATCATCAGGAGGCCTTCTCCTTACTGCCGCCTCCGCCCCATCATCCCCATTCGGCTTTCCATGCAGCTTTTCATCCGCATCCTCAATTGCCAGGACCCTCGCCTTTTCATACCCATCATGCTCATGGTCCTGCGGCAGCCGCGGCCGCCGCGGCTGCAGTTTGGGAACATCATTCTGCAAGGGCTGCGGCAGCAGCAGCTTTTCATGGACTACAGCCCCACCCGTAAGTCATCAAGTTCATTATAACAACTCTGATTATTCACTTTTTCTCGGGCGATATAAATCTCACTGTTTCATGCTTTTCAAAAATCTCTAGTAGCGTTTCCGGAATACCTGAAATGAACAAAAGTTGGTTTTGGGGGGTTAAAAATCTGAATTTCAGTTACAAATGATGAAATCATGTTTTCATGGTAGAATTAAAGAGTGTTTGAAAAATGATGAAAAGTTGAAATCTTCTACTAAAATAGCGTTTAAACAAGCCAATCCTAGTTTGTAAAAATTCTTCTTTAACTTTGAATTTATAGTTTAATGTAATTCATTTTCAAAAATGTTGTTTACAAATTAATTAATTAATGGATTTTTGTCCAAGATTTCCATATCCATTCTTGTTCACAAAGCTACTTAAAACAAAATTTTATCTCAATGTTTTATCGAAGTACATATTAAAATAAATAAAGTGTTCAATCAACTTTCAAGGCTGCTTAATTTGTCCATCGGGAAGCGTTAAAAATTAAGATTTTAGCGATAATTCTCTCCTTTAATGTACACATAATGTTCTTTCCATTCAATATTTCTCCAACAGAATTAGGTCTTTAAATTTGATATCTCCTGAGTAAGATGAAAATTTCTTTCGCATTAATTATGATAAGGTCCTCCTTTTCGGACTCCGCTCTCTTAAAGTAGAGATAAACTACACTTAAGCGACTTAATGTCCATTACGGTTGCGTTGAATCTGTAGAATAAGCTTTACTGTTGAACAAATGGTCAGCATCAATCAGTTAATATTATCATGGCTAGAAATTGTATTTTATGTGTCTGAATTTAGAATGCGAATCAAGCAATGAAGAGAGCATTATATACTTAACTGAAAGTTACTGTCTATAAGTTACCGGATCAAGTATTAACCATCTCCTAAGAAAAGCATCTATTCGAATTTTATTGACTTGCTTTCATCAATCAGTTAATAAATTATTGAAAAATTGTATTCATCAATTTTGTACTTTTCTTTTCAAGTAATTTTCGGTAATATTTTCATGAAGAGCCCGGGTACAATCCGTAAAAGTCTTAATAAACAGCATTCTTCTCAAATGAACTCAACATTTTACGAGCACTACATACTTTCCAAAAAAATGAACTTGATTCTTATTACAATACCTCGAGTAGGAAAATGCTGCTGTAGAAAAGATAGACAGCAGGAAATTACTAGTTGCACGCCGGTAAGAAATCGATTTACGATGAAAAACTGAGAATGTTGCATAAAATTCATAAAATATTCCAAGGATTCCTTTGCCCAGGACAAAAACAAGAGACTCTTGCTTCAACCTATGTACATGAATGTAGAATGCGAGCAGCGAGCAAAACGTTGGAACACAAAAAAATGCAACAAATTAATCTTTTAGTTACAGAGAAAGTGATCCTGTTGCCTTTATGCATTCCCATTATGCTTTTCATGTACTGCACTTCAAATTGATTTTTCAAAACAATTCCTTTTTTAATTTCTGAAGCTTCTCTCACGTATTCCTAAATTGAAAATAAATCACCTTTATTTTAAAATCTCAACAAAAATTGGTATGCAAATGTTGGAGGCTGAAATAATCTTGAATTAAAACTACTAAAACCCAAAACATCGAAATGTCTTTGCCACGCTTTACGGTAAATTAAGTGTGAAATGAAGATATCGTCGAGGGGAAAGGAAATGGGAATGGGCAGCCGACTACTAGCGTCATAGGTGAAAGATTCAGCCGTTAGCGAGTCGACGATCGAGAAGATGTCTCAATCCCAGTTAATTAAGCCTCTTCGCACGTTATAGCTCTTGCACTGCAAGGTTAGGGTAACGAGCCTGTGATGGCGAGCCTTTTTTTAAAAAAGGCGTGCCTATTTTTATTGCGGTCGTTATCTAAAACCGCCCCACATCCCATTACAATAATTTATCAACTACTCATAGCTCAGAATCAATCGAATACACTTTTAATTTGTATACAGTTCAAATGCTTTCAAGTGTTTGAGCCTGATTGAAAAAACTCATAAAGTATAATTAGGTCCTTCGAGCCGGATAACATATTTCCTTTCAGCCTCTGATTATTTTCAAGAATATCGTTCGGAGTGAACCTTTTTAGATTTCAACCACTATAGAATTTATTTCATACTTTCCTGTAAACGTTAAGATGCGAGACAATTTTAACTTTTAGCGCCTCTAAAATCCAACGACGTGAAAAAGAGTCTCAGCAGCATCTGTTACCGGGCGAGGCCAATTGCGAAGCGACGGCAGACGCAAAATTCGCTCCTCTGTGTCAGCGAGTAGCTCTTTCTGTTCTTTTTCACATATCTTGTATTTCCTTTTCTTTGACTCCGTCTTACCTACGACTCGCTATTTCCATCACTATACGAGGATACGATTCACATTGAGTATTTTTACTTCGGTATTTTCTCTGTCCGAGCCGCAGTCTCGTTGCCGTATCCTCTAATCTTTTTCGCACAAATTCTCAGCGACAGAATGTAGCGCAAAAAAGTCCGACGTTCATGAAAAATAGGCTCAAGTGTGTCTCACAAATGGATTTAGAACATACTTCTTAATTAAGAGAGACGATAATTTCTCCCTGGCATCGTCACTCAGAGAAATTTGTCGTTCTCTTGAAATTCAGTTTAGAGAGATCATTTTATAATTTGTATGTTCTTGTAGAAGATATATTTGATTTTTGTACGCAAGCCTTACAAAGATCATCTTTTTTTATTTCAAACATTCTTCTTGTATTCTAAAACATTTGGTTTCTAATTCGAAACTAAAAACAATATTGAACTCCTAATGACGCAACGAAATATGTTTTAAAGTTAGAAACGGTAGTATCTAGAGATTCGTAGAGTGCTGTTTTGTAATATGTAGAATGTCTTAATGAAGACGTTCTGCAATGCTATGTCGAACGTGGTAATTTTTTCTTAGTGATAAATGAGACGGCTTCCTTTTAGAAGAATGATTCTTTCCTGGTCGGATACTTTGAATTGCACACTTAAGTACCTTCCGACAAAGGAACTTGAACTATGTTGAGGTATGATCTGGAAGAGTTGATCTACTTGTTAGTTAAAGGATGTGTTTAAGAAAGTCTACCGTGTAACACGCACATCATAATGATGTCGCGCACGCGAATAAATGCTAAGAATCTGCAGTAAACGAATAATGAATAATTAAAATATGGAATTCAAATGAAATTATATTCTTAAATATTCATTCATTTGTGTTAATTTTAATGTTTATTTCTTTCTATGTGTAATTTTATCACCAGCAGACCGAATAATTTGTTTTGCTCACAATCGCTCAAGAATTCAAACAACAAGCTTAGTTATCTTTGCTCCTGAAGCAACAGTAATTGATACAATCTTAGCAGTGGGAAAAAAAGCTCTCTTCATCGAAGCACCTGCAATGTTTTTTTTCTTTGAGATCTTAAATCTCGAAAATGAGTAATGCTGATAAGGCAGAAGATTTGATATCGCTGGGATCAATCCATTCTTCTATGGCATCCCCTTTCTCTTTCTTTAGTTGGGTTGCCTTTCTCATGGATAGAATCCCACGTAAGTTACTACAAGCTAGAGCGATACCATCCACTCGCGCAATTTATCATTGGAGCGTCGTCCATTGATAAATTCCGCGCATTCATAACGTTCTGGCGTGCACGCGGTGCAACGTACCCCGCGAGAGACACTCGATACTTCGCACACGATACGATACATCGCGATAACTTTAGTCTCCATTGCGTTATCGTACACGAATGCAAATTGTGAACTGACCATGGAAAAAGACAATGACACCAAGTTGGATGAATACAAAGGAGAAAGGCTAGAAATAGGCTGTAAACATCGAGAGTCGAATAAGCCATTAGTTCACTCTGCCTCGTCAGTTACTGTCAGGACCAGTATTGAGTGGTTTTAACTCGTCAGAATCAGCTTCCGTGGTAATTGAGTTAAAATAAAAAATTGTAAACGCAATTACAAACTTTTAGTCCACAGGCATTTTTATTTTTAATAATAGATTTAATGCTTTCACGATGATTCATTTTGTTAAAAAGGAGTATTTCGGGTTATAATCTTAAGTTTAAAGCTTTCATACCACAAAAAGTTCTATAAAGAATAACTTGTCTTTTGTAATATGTGGAATCGCTTACGAGAAAAATTTTAAAAAAAGCTTTTAAAAATGTACGAAAAAAGCGGAATTCACAAGAAAATCTTTTTTTTGCGTTTTAAAAATTCGGAGAAAAAAAATTGGACGATATTCTGCTAAAAGGGCCGCGTTTTCACCCATATTTTTAAACATTTTGTACTTATATAAATCAGTTTTGTGCGGGCTTGATCATTTTTGAAGCCGAATACCCAATTTTTTCCCCAAAAAAATAATTTTCGAATTTATCGCTTAAACTATGCAGGAGAGCACAAAAATAGCAAAAGATTTCGTGTAGAACTTTTCTAACTGTGGAAATTTTTGTCTTAACATTTTTCTGTACCTTAAATTATTTTGAAGAAAAAAGCGAAAATTCGATCTCAGGGGGGAAAAATTCTTCTGGCCTCGAAGAATGTTTAGCCCACATAAAACTCAAAAGATGTATTCCTTATTTCTAGATTAAATTCAAAATAAAAATGGGTAAAAATATAACTGTGGGTTTTTTGTCAAACTCGACTTTTTATATTTTCAAAAATATGGTCGCCATTTTATTATTCATTAAGTATTTGTAAAATTTCTCGATGAACTTTGAAAGAGGGTGGTAAAACTCATGCGTATCCAAAAGAAAATTAAAATACCTGAATTAAATCGGAAACTATAGAAGTTCCATTTAAAAAAAGTGTTTTCTTGAAACGCACACATCAAAATTCGTGGGTTTCATATTTTTATTGTGATAAGAAAGTACGAATAATTTTCATTCGGTATTTTAAAGTTCTATCAATTCTGAGTTGTATTTGGATGAGTAGCTGACAAGTGCTCTGGAGAATGTTGCAAATTGAAAGAATTTTAAAATCGTATGTCACTTTTTGATTATTCCCTAAATTTAATTAAATTTTTAGAAGTTTAAGCACTTTTCTTCAAAAAATTTTAAAAACTCAAAAAATGTCTTTAAAAAATTCTTCTTTAATGAAATTCAATTTTTACACATTTTCAAGTTTAAAAGTACTCATGTTCAGAAAACTCTTTTTTGTAACGCACGCACGAAATGTTCGCATTTCGAGCCAAATAACTTTTTACGTTATCAATAGTGATTAAACAAACTCGGATTTAGATACCTGAAGTTTCGTAATTTCGCGCGTACAGCAAACATCACACTCGTGTAGAACTGCCTTCTTTCTGTTAATATACCACTTTTTTGTTGAACACAAACAAATTTTAGTTAATTCAACGACTTTGAATTTAAGAAATTGTCACTTTCAAACGTTTGCATTTTGAGAACATAAAATTTGGAATGGTATTTCTATATATGGTTTCTACACTTAGCTTGCCAATTTTGCACACTCCATGTTACAAAAAAATTTCTTAATCTAACCATTCATTGAATTAAAGAAATAATTATGAACACATTATCCTTGACACTCTGTCTTTGAAAACCTATGTGAATGCGACTTAAGTTCAGTCTTATCCTTAGTTAATCAGATCTATTTCTTTGAAGAGAGAATCTTTGGTGGCACGCGTGGGTGTGTGTGAATTTACCCACGCGCTGTGAAAGAAATTTGGTTAAATTCTCGACAAAACGGACAAGTTTAAAGCAGCAAGGTAAACCCTTGTTTGCGCGAGAGAAACATTTGCTCTATCGGTTAAGAAGTCTATCTCCGTGTAAGTACGAGAAAGCAGCTGCACAGGTGCTCTTGCCACGTGGCACTGTGTACCTTCGATCAACATCACTTAGCACGAGGACCTCTCTTTCTCCCGATGCCTAAGCTCATTACACAATTGAAAAGTGAGATATAAAGCAGACTTAATTTCCTCATGTTGGGTCGTTAACGTAATTAATTATTTTCGCAATGCAACGTGTTGAAAAGGTGAATGTGATCTGCTCTATGGGTGAATGAAACCATGAATCGAGCCATGAATAAAGCGGATGTATTGAATATGATACGTGATAAAATGCGTACTTCAATGATGCGCTGCTATTTATTCCTTGTAACCAGATCTTCAAGGTATCATGCGACATTTTCTAGACTGATAAAATATTGATCGAATTTTGATCGCGCGTCAAAAGAAAATATTTTTATAAAGCTATAAAAGAAAGTCAATATTTTCGAGGATAGGAAAATATATTATTAAAGGCAAATTTATTCGCTCTTTCCTGGGATCTAAGCGGTATATTTATAAGCGCCGTATGACACAGGCGCTCGGTAGTTTGTTTGCACAAGACTATTATGAGATTTTATGCGTGAAACGTGTGCAGCCAGCGATTTTTCTGCATTTCAACGTTTTCTCATTCATGAATGAGATGATGATTTTTATTTATTTATACCTATGATTTTTATTAAGTTTATTTTGTTATTAAAATAAGTTGCTTTTTTACAAAAATGCAAAACCATAGGAAGTACAAATTCTTTACTGTAGACTTTCGAAGCTCACGTGAATTCAGAAAGAAATAGAAATAGGAGCTTTCCTGTTTTGTGAGCTCGTTAAAGTTTCAGTATCCGCGTCTGGAAGGCCGAGAGAGGCATTTGAAATTAAACAAGGCATATTGGTTCACACCACATGGCGAACACGTTCACGATGGTTGAATGGTTAGGTATGTTCGAATGTTTACGCAGGATGTTCCTGATTTCCACCAGTCCATATGTAAGGCTGGTTTGCCGCCTCCATTAGCACTCCGTTGCTCTTAATTTTGACAATCCTAAGACCCAAGTGGAACAAAAATTATCCAGGGTAAAATGAACTTAAGCGACGAAGATGCTGTAACGGAAAATATACTACATAAAATGAGAAAAGATTGATATCATCTATAAGAAAAATAATGTTTGTGACTTTAATTAATACTTGATAAAATGTTGATATCTGATCGAAACATTTTTGTGATTTGCAACCTCGAGCCACAGTAGTAAGAGTGAGTTGCAGTCGGCCCGTCTGAACAGGTACGCATGACAACAGTTCTGTGTAATTTGCATGAGCAAGATAATTATTATCTTTCGATTTAAGCGTGGATTTAAGCTGCACGATCCATTTAAAATGTATTGTTCCTTACGCCTCATTACGCTTGGGGGCTATCAAAACACTGCAAAGGTTATATATGAGATAGGAAATTTCGAGCTGTTGAAAACTCGTATTTAAGAAGAGTAATGTGATTGCATTCTTGGGAATTTAAATTCTTAATTAATCAAGATTTATGCGTTATTATTTTTATACAGACATATATTCAATATTAAAAAAGTTACTTTCAATAAGTGTGAATTGTAGATGGTATAAAAACATGTTTTATTCTATTGAATACTCTAATATGAAGTTTTTCTCTTTGAATAGAGTTCTTTGTGACAGAAAGATGAGCCGTGTCAAAACGACGCGTATATTTTCGAGTTAAAGTTTCTCGTGAAAATTAAAATTTCACACATGAGAGAGAAATGCTCATGTGCAAGGTGACAAGCCGACTGCATAATATTTTCGCAGACACATTTTCGACCAAGCAGACAAAACAAACCACTTTATCTTCGTGTACCATCGCTTAATTGTCTCATTAAGACGATTAGATTGTCCACGGGAAGAACGGCTTGCGTGCCACCTGTAAACGAACAAGAGAAACGTAAAGAAAGAGCAAAAGGAAATGTTCCATTACGCTTTGAGTCCCAAGCTGATATTCATTGCGACAGAAATTTAACACCAATTTGTGATCCTCATTTTAACTTTTAAGTGTCATTACAGACAAAATCTTGTACTGTAATGACTTTTCTGAAATTCTTGTCTGAGACTTTGTTCAAAATATCAGTTATTTTAGGTTGTTAATGCATTTTAAGTAACTGTTAAGAGTAAAAAATTCAAATAAAATTTTTTTTGTCCACGTTTTAAAATATATCATATAAAAAATTATACAAGATTAGGATTCTGGTTTCTAAATATTAATGGTCAGGGGAAATCAAAAGTTTTTCAGAGAAAAATTAGCAATGTCAAAAATGAATTTTGCAGCTACCCTTAAATTCCATATTTCTCAAAATTTACGCTAATATTGATACTACTTTGAATTTCTCTAACGAGTCCGAAGTCTGAGATCACTGTCAAAGTCAGAGTAAATTGTTGGAAGAAGAATCCAAGCAAAGCTGAAGCAAAAGTATCGAGAAACTAGCATATTAACACATTTCTAGCAAACCTTTTTTTGTCAATTATTTATAGATTCTGGAGGAATTTGAGCACTATATTGCTATTAAATTTCTGACAACTTGCCTACTTGTTTCCTAATCTCTTGTAAAATACTGATCGATTGAATCCAATATCTATAAATACCTAAACTGTCTTAATTGAAAGATTGATAAATAAAAAAAAAACGTCAACATAGTTCGTTTCTTGTCTGCGATTTCTCCATAGGTTGATTCGCAATATCCGAGGTCCTTACACTGACGGTAAAGTTCGCGAGACTTAATAGCACGACTTTGCCGTGAATCGAGGTATATCATGCATCATCTTCCGGACGGCTTGATTCTCCATCTTTCCATTCGTTGCCCTGTTCTCTCTATCTCTTTATCAGTCTGTTTCTCCTTTTCTCCTCTCTGAATTAATCTTTCTCTCTCTTCCCCCCCCCCATTTACTATCAGTTCGTCTCTTTCATTTGATCGCGTGCCGTCTCTCCAGAAAGAACCAAGAATCTTGCTCGCGGTCTATCGGCTACCCAGTCTTTTGGGATATCAAACGTTCTGCCCTCTACTCTTCTATTCACCAATGCCCATACTTTAACTCTTGCACTGCTTTTTCATTCTTCCTTCAATACTCTACTATGGTATCGCCAAGAGTCAAGAACAAGAGAATACCTAGGATAAACTGCAATCGTTTCGAGCTGGACGAGTAAACCAAATCATGATCCTCCTCTTTCTCGGATAAAATCGCGCTTCGCTCTGCTGAGGCAGGCGAGTCAAGTCAAGGGATAATTTAGTAATTACGGCCAGATGCTCACCCGACGGGCAACCTCCACCTATTCGATCCTATACCGATTGTCGTAATTGCGGTTCCAGCTAAAATTCACCTATACCTTCTGCGCTACCTCTAACGCCTTCTTGCCCAGTTTTCACCTATTGCATCCTGAACCTCCCCTTTTAGTTCTAGTGTCGCAATATATAAAGTCGAGATTCTTAAATTGCTTCGGGCTATATTGAGCTCATACAAAGAAAGTCTGCTTTAATAAACTATTACAGTCTGTGGGTCTGCATTCTGGTGACGCGATAGCTTATGAAGGAATTTCCTAATTAGAATTTTCTTGGGTACACTCTTTTGCGGTCCAAATAAACAGGTGGACTTCGTTAGCCAGCTTTCTACAGCCGTTATTTATGGGTTTAGGCATGAAACATAAAATGAAGAAAACTAAAAAATTTGACCTTCCCGCTAAACCTCACTATATATAATAATAGTCTAAAGTTTAAATTTTTACCTTTAAAAAGGTCTGCAGATTCGCCTCCAACTATTTTTTTTTGCATAGAGATGATAGTTTTACCATTTTGGCTCAAAAGATTTATTAAAGCGTATAGCATTTTATTTCTGAATTCTTCTTCAGTAGCGCCTAGGGGCCATCCATAAATTATGTTAACAATTTGGGGCTATTTTGTATTTACCCCGCCCCGGAAAGTAAAGCAGGCGTTGGATGAACATGGATTTCATGTTTTCTGTGTGTTTTCGCAGGTCTAATCAGTTGTTCTAGTGAATGGAAGTTTCGACCAAAAAAGAAGACTAATAAATCAGTTAAATTTTCAACCAAATAATTAAATTTAAAAACAAGTTATATTTTAAAACCAAGTGGTTGAGTTACCAAAAAAAAAAAAAAAGATTTATTTTAAACCAGCAATGCAAAAGATGATATTTCAGCAAAACAATAATTTAATTCTGAATAAAAAAGAAAGAAAGATGAATATATACAATCAAGTAGATAAATTTTCCACCAAAAAGGCGAGTTTTCAATCAAAGAGTTTAATTTTTAAGCTAAAAAGTTAATTTTCATTAATATAGTCTAATGTTCTACCAAATTGTTGAACTTTTAACCCAAAAGGCTATTTTTCAGTGAAAAAGTTGAATTTTCAATCTAAAAAGATGAATCGCAACGAAACACGCAATATTTGATATTTCAAATAAAAAAAAATATTTTTATTTGAAATAAAAAACAGATTAATTAAAAAAAAAAACATTTTTTTTTACCAAGCAATTTAATTAAAAAACAAGGATTAATTCCCCATGAGAAATTTTATCGATGATATTTTTAGCAAGAAAAATTTTAATTTAAATAAAAAACAGTTGAATTCAATAACAAAAAGAATTTTCAACTAAATAGTGAAAATTACAACCAATGAAATGAATTTGGATTTCACTATGAAGATTAGATTTTTATTTTTAAAAAAACTAACTTTTATAGAAATTACATGAATTTTTATTTAAGAGGATAGTCTAAATTAAAGAAGAAACATTTTTCAACGGAATATAGTTAAATTTTAAACGAAAGAGATGAATCTTCAACCAATAAATAACTTCTTACAAAATAGTTAAATTTTCTTATTGTGTTCTATCTATTAACTTTGTTCACATTGAAGTGGAAAACGAGAAAAATGTAAAATTTCCTTTTATCAACCTTTGTTTTTGGCGCGACACTCGGGAGTGGGGGCGGGACTTTTAAATTGATAACGCAGTTTATGGAGAACCCTTTATGGGAACGGGATGAAATGTAACTTTATAAACGGAGCATCTTTCTCTCGACGAGTTTTTAATTTCAAGTGGAAAGACTTGCATGATCGAGCGGAGAATGCGAGATTAATTTTTTGTTATCTCGAATTCATACTTTGCAAGGGGATTCCGCTCGGGTGTTAATAACTTGAAAAAGAATTAACGTCGCGCCTTACACGTTTGCAATATAAGTATCTTAAAGTGCCCGACCGGGCAGGCTGGCAAACGAGTAGTCCGAGCGCAGTTGACTGGCTGGCTGGCTGGCATTAGCATTAGCGCGGGCTTCCAAGGGCATTAATCAGGATTAAACGCGGGACAGGGCCGGCAGCACAGTGCGAGGCCAAAACACTTGGAGATTTTTTACCAAGACGCCTAAGATCATTCTTACCTAAGACTTCTTGTCCCGAGGGACTCGCTCTTTCAATGCCAAAACCATGATTCTTCATATATTTTTTCACTGACTAATTTCCTTAGAAAAAGGAATCACTTTCCAAGTCTAATTCGTTCCTAACAGTTTTTACTGTATATATTGTAGAGCGTAGAATGATGATAAATTACATGATCTTTTAACTGTCTCAGGTTAAGTCTTACGAGATTAACATATTGAAAATGATTATTTTCATTACAATTCTTTATGCTAATTAAGCCGCAGCATAGAATACAAATTTCAGAAAATGAATGACCGTAATGTTTCAATTTCACCCATTCTCGAAGAAAAATACACTCAAAGAAAAGCTTGTAAGGGCTTTTTAAGGGTCGAAAGTAGTGATTTATATTTTTCTTTAAGTACACGAGTAAGCACAATTAAAAATGCTAACTGATTTGAAAAATAGTTTTAAAAAAATTTTATTATTAAAAGATGGATTTTATAGAGATTGGCAACTTTTCTTTAACAATTTAACTTTATCTGATGTAAACTTATCTTTTTTACTGATATCGACAATGAGTATGGAATGCGTCATCTTATTTGGTTGCACGTCGTCTTCCTGGAAAACAGCGCATTAGAGAGTAATCATGGACAGCTTTGCAACGTGTATATTTTTTGACGGCGGCTCAATTGAAAGTGGATCCAGGCTCACAATCACGTAAAGATAACATTTTGTTTATATAATCGGCTACGAGAATATAACTCGGCTCATTGTTTATGCGAAAAGATATCTGCCTTTAAACTGTGAATCTGCGTATGTCGTATCCAGCAAGAATTTTTTATACCGAATTTACTATAAAGGAATAAGGTCCTTCGAGCCGGCTCTTTTCCAGTTTTGTTTGAATTAAAAAATCTTGCTGAATAGGAAATTGCCTATTGTAGAGTCGTTTCTGTGACGCATTTGGAAAAATAAGACTTTGCAAGCCCCTGTAGTGCGAAGAAAGTGGCTCGCTAGCTTTCTTCTCGCGCCAATAACGAAACGAGTTGCGCGACGGCAACTTGCTTCGGGGGAATTCAATGAGGGCACTGTTGGCGCATGAGTTCACTGATATCGCTCGTTTAATAAATTAAAATAACTCGACGCGATTCTCGAGCGTCTGCTTTGGTCTTCATCAGCAATGTGTGTATGCATGATGCATACATCTCGAATCGAACGACGTGGTGCGATTAGACTCATGGTTCCGAGGAACTCATCACAATCATTAGCATCAGTTGTGGCTTGGAAATCGTCATAGAATAATTACTATTGGACTTTAGCACTCACTGCATGACTTTTTATTCGCACAAGATGTTGAAGTCAAAGGCAGGAATCGAGCAGAGCCGAGAAAAGATCTCTGACCCTTTCTGTGAAGTCAAATAATTATGATCAAGCGTTGACAGCCCGCGGTGAGTCCCAACCCATCTGCCTCCTCGCGGTAAACATTATGGCCGCCATCGTTCAAACTGAACCCTTCTCGACTCATCATCCAAATCGTTTCACGGGGTTTCTCGAAAGCACGCTGCACCTTGCGCTCAGGAGATAAAGATGAGACGCAGAAAGAAGAGGGAAAAACAGATGATCGATTGTTAGCTCTGGAATTCTGTGGACTCATTCGGAATAGGTAGATCGCACTAGCCACTGGTCGGGTCGAGTTTATACAGAGATGTTGCTTTGTTTTTATGCTGACAAGAAACGAGAATCTTTTCTAATTTCAAGTTTCTATTTTTAAAGAGACGCTTGTCCCCGGAGAACAAAATGCACAC
>NC_046664.1:89369736-89376164 GCF_010883055.1 Belonocnema kinseyi | reverse complement strand
TTTGTTCAGAGTGCAAAAGTGTGTTCCGGCCTTCATAATTTGTCGAGTAAGAAGATGCCGTGTCATTTTCGTCACTATGTTTAATTAGGCACTCTGGTCAAGATGTGGAATTTTAATTAGGCTTGAATAAATATTAAATCTCGACAGGATTATCAGGACCAAACAAATTACTTACACAATTTCGAGATCCTTCTTCAGAGATGATTAGAAACTTGAAACTTGTTTAACTTGTCAAATAGTAAGAGACTCTTCAACTCGGAAATAGTTTCAAAAATACAGCCAAGCTTTTATTCGTTTCGAGAAGGAGATGACACGTGTGGATTTAGAAATTAGAGCCGATTATGAAGCTAAGAAGAAAAAAGGAAGCTTCTCTTATTTTTCGTGGGAGTTGTTTTGCAGAACGAACACTAACGCCGCATTGAGCTTGCTGCTCTAGCTACTCAAACGTTCCAATTATACTCGAGAAACGTACCAAAACAGGTTTTCTTGGAATGTACACATAATTTCCCGCCCGGTACCAATAAAGGAGCGAGTACGATTTTATAAGCGCCTCACCTTTTTAGCGCCTTTTTCTTTCTTTCATTTTCAGCTTCCACTTTTTATCCCCTTCCGCACGCCGCCCTCGAATGTGGAAGCTGGGATGGGTGAATGCTCACCGGCGTATAATAAGGAGGAATCCTACGACTTTATAGGGGCCTTTCGTATGTTTATTAGACCCCAGTCGTCTGCCGATGAACACAGCTTCGAGAATTCTTTGCTGTTGTTTCTTGACAACTTTTGCAAGACTGATACGTCTTCATTTTACTGCCATCAAAAACAATTAGGGAGCCTGGGTACCTGTGAGATTTCTTGTCTTAAAAATTAAATTATAGTTTAGTACGTATACCTTTAAGATTCATGATAAACTTGTTAGAAAAAAGAATAAATTGACCCCTCCGTTCAATATGAGCCTGTGTGCTGACAGTGCCCTGTACGACAATATTCTCTATGCTTATTTGAATGGAGGTGTCGAAATATATTCTGGAATTCAAAGCTTTGAGTTGACAAGTGTGTAGACTGTAGAAGAAAGCATAGAATAAAACTATTTTCATAAATCCAAAAGGAAGTCCTTAAAAGATTTCATTTTGCCTTCTAACTTTCCAAATTTCAGGAAACTGGCAATTATCTTAAACTTAACATGCAAGGCCATTATCTGTATGCTTTATAGGATGCTAAAAGCTTTTTAATACCAGAGCACTCATTTGAGATATGAATTTAAGAATTATCTGAGTTGAAAATTTATGGTTCGCCTTTTAAATTTAAAATCCGCATGTTGCCCGCATGGCGGTTTTTAGAAGATCTTGTAACTACTGGATCGGAAAAAAAGAAAATTATCGGATATTTTTAAAGATCTGGAATTTCCTTTAATTTTTAATAAAATATCCTAAAGATTATAAGAAAATTCTTGGTTTAAATTTCAAAAGCCGCAAGCCACAATAAAACCTCCTTAATAGTAAAAAATGTCTATTTCATTTACAGACTGCACACTCTTTCACCCTTTTTAAAAAGAATTCCTTTTTCTATTTTTTTTCCTTTTTGGGACCTGAATTAATAGATCTTAATAAGAAAATCCATCTTTTTTTTTGTTGAAGGTTGATACTTTTTGATTAAAAATTCAAATATTTTCTTAAAAAGGTTTTTTTCTTTTGTTAAAAAATCATTCTTTTTTGGTCAAAAATTCATATTTCTTGTCTGAAAATTACCTTTTTTTTAAATTCAATTCAATTTAAATTCAATTTCGATTGTTTAGTGAAAAAGCGAAATATCTTAATGAAAATTCGTCTCTTATAATTGAAAGTTGCATTATTTTGTTGTAAATGGTAGAAAATTAATTATTTCTCTAAAAATTATACTATTTGGTTGAAAAATAACATTTTTCTTACAAATTTATCTTTGCAGGTAGATAATTCAACGACCTTTTAGAATATTTGACTTTTCGGCTTGAAAATGCAACTTTTTTTGGTTGAAGTTGAAGTTCTTGTTTAAAAAAATTAACCTTTTGGTTAAAAATTCAACTATCTGGTTATAAATTCAATTATTTTATTAAAAAGTCAACTATTTTTTAAGCCATTAACTTTTGAATTTGTAAACGCAACCTTTATTTAAACTTCATCTCCTTTGGTTAAATATCCAACTATTTGGTTGAAAATGTTTTATAATTCGACTTGCAATATCAGAAATCTGACGCATTTCACATTTAATATGGTACATATAATATATTAATTTCATTTAAAAGAATTTTTTAATTCCATTTTCGTGAAAAATCTCCGTCTGTTTAGAGTATTTTAGGCTTTCAAACCTGTAGTTACCAAAATTTACTTTTATTCGTATGGTCGAGGGAAAATTTCATTAAGCAGAACTTTATCCCGGCGATTAAAGTGACGTTTCTATAAATTGATACTTTATCATTTTGAATATTCCCTTGCAAGTTTTTTGAAGACCATTGAATTAAATCTATCGATACTGGAATATTTTCATTATACAACCTGTCCATTATTAAATAACTAAATTAAAGATGGTAGTAATGTTGAAATGGTTGAAAATTAAGTTATTTCTGCCACTACTGTTGGCTTAATTGGCTGTTTTTATATCCAGTCATTCTCTGAGGTTTGCAAGACTGAAGAATTTGTTTCCAGTGAGAATTGAGTCGATCGCAACTGTGGGGAAGGTGGTTAGAATTTACACCCTGTCTTTGGCTAGAGCGATGGGATGGTACTCGCAGGTAGCATATAATAACGTGCACGTAAGTCGCAAACGTAAAGAGTCGAATGTAGATACGAGCGAACGAGCGAGCAGCGAGTCGTGAGTACAACATCATCGGAGGCGGGCTGCTTGGTCGGTTCCTCGACGATTCCTTCGTATAATAAAGACGCGTTCTGCCGCTACTCACCCCGAAACCCTCGGAGCCACCAGTTCTCTCCCACCCTTTCTCTCTTTCTCCCTTTCTCTCACTCCTTGAATCCCTATCTTTCTCTATCTCTTTCTTTTTTGTCTTTCTCTCTCTCTCAATCTCTCTCTCCGCTTTCCAACCAAGAGACTCCTCCACTCGTCTCTTCATCCTGATCTCACTCTATCTTCTCCTTTTTGTCTCTCTTTCTCCCAATGTCTTTCTCCATCTTTCTTTCTCACTCGCCCCCGCTCGCTCTCCCTATTCTCTCCTGCCCTCTTCTCAGGCTGCGCTGGGCATCCGAGGTATTTTTGAACCGGTCCACGACGGGAGGTTGCAGGGCCGCGCTCCCTCGACTTCCTTGAAAAATTCTCCTCCAGATGAAAATTTAAATTGACAGGGATCCTTGATTGTTTTGTTTGCATTGAGTCACTACCAGTTTTCATTTTCTCAAGCGGAATCGATGCGAAGATTGATTAGGGCACTTACATTGCAGCTTCTTCACATATTAGCAATTTGTTTGCGGTTTATTATTTTTATTACGAATATTTAAGAAAACGGAGAAAAAGCTCTCTATCTTATAACTATCATAATTCCTGTATTCAGATGTTTTTGAATTTCAAAAAATTCAAAATAAAATAGTAAATGAATGAAGTACACTAAATATGGAACTTTTTCATCTATTTAAGAGCCAATATAGGATTTTAACAAGTATTTAAAAATTGGAAATACTATTATCAAAATTAAAAAATATTATAATAGTTCTTCAAACGGTTTCTTTTTTATATTGTTTAGTACAATTTTTCAATAGCATATGTATTTTTTATTATTTTCCTAACGATTTATGTAGATACCAGGCAAAGCTATTAACCGTGTAAAGTCCATCGTCATTTTTTACACAAAATTCATTAATCTTGTACATACACCTAAACGAAAAAATCACAGCGGTTAATTTTAAGTAAAGAGAAATTGTTATAAATTAAAAGGTTACTTATTTTATTATTAAAAACATGTTTTATTAAATTGGCGTCTCATGAATTGCACAAAAGGGATAATTTTTCTTTTAAAATTTATTTCTTTTATACAAAGAAGAACTAAAATGATTAAGGAATACCAATGTTATTTGTAGAGTCGCTTTTGTCCCATTGTTCATAAACTATTACGTCGTCATATTTATTCAAATTTGAAAGAATTAAAATTAATTATAATTTTTTATAGGGTCCCCTTGAAGATCATTCTTAAAAAAAAACTAATTAAAGCTGTGTTAAAAAACTGTAGGAAAATATTAAAACGGCAAAATATTAAAAATTTGCTATAATAATTGTAGAGGAAAACCTTAACCTGGACGAAACTAGACCAAGGGTTGTGTGTGTTTTTTAAAATAATATTTTAAATAGTTGCAATCAATTTTTTTTTTTATTGAAAATTATATTTTAATGTATATATTTATGAAAATAATTTGTTTCTAAAATTAATTTATCTTAAAATTCATTATTTTGACCTGAAATCTGGTTAACAACGAGGTTAAAATCTTAGGAAGTTCTTTATAATTTTTCTAATTTTAAATTTTTCATCCTTATGCCATTTAAATTAAATCTAACTAGAATTCCAAATTTATAGTTGTGTATAAAGACTGTAAGAAATCATACAGAACGTGCCACCTACTTCCTTTTATACTATTAATAGCCATTCTTCAATTGCTGAAAATCGTTGAACGTTCATTATATTATGTTATGAAAACGACCATTGAATTGAAAGGGGAAAAATCAGCTAGTAATATTACAAAGGGGATAATTTATAGCTTTTGTATTTTCGAAGAAATATGAGTAAACTTTTGAAGTCAATTTCCCCTGAATTTTTAGATTCAGAATTTTTTCAAGAAGTGTCTAAAAACTACCAAGAATTCCCATAAAATAATATTAGGACAATCTTTCAAAACCATGGATCAAAAAGTGTCTGGAAGCAGTTAAATGAATATCTATGCATGTAAATGATCTGCTATGTGATCATTTCATAGTTGTTGACGAATCGTGCAGTAATAGTAGGGGTAGTTAAGTTGTCTTCGCCAATAATTGTGACGTAAACTGTCTATATAATAAGGTATCAGTGAAGCCGGTTGAGTCGCAATGATCGAATCGTCAATGAATCATCAAAGACCACCGCCGAGGAGCTCAACAGGCGGTGTAAAGGGTTGTCTACACCAGCTAGACACGCACTCGTAAACACAGTTAGTTGCGCACGCACTTACGCAGCGAGAGCGCTTTCAAACACGATTCTCGTTCACAATAGGCTCCCCGGAGCAACAGGTGGCGCCGTTTCGCATCATTCCCGCGCTTAAACCACGTGGCTTTTATATAAACAACCCCTACCTACGTGCAATTACCAAGCTCATTTCATTCGTTTGTCTTTTTATTCCTACACCCATGCGACAAAATTTCACAACGATCATCAACGTAAAACCGGTAGCCCCCTTAAAGACTCCAATTACAATCTCTACATTTCGTATGCTAAAGCTGCGCACCACTGACCGTAATTATGACATCTGAGTCATACGCGTGTAGATCTTGATTAGGAATAATTTCACTAACGCTGTTATCTCAGCACCCGTACTCAATCTTGGACATCTCGCGAATATTCTGTAAATTAAATTAAAGCTACAAGATAGCATGAAGGGATTTGGTAATTGGCATCCCGCAATTAAGAACTTCATCAGAATGTATTAAGAGAGAAAAACTGAATTAGGTGTTCCCCATCCGTCAAACCAGAACCTCGTAAACGTAAAACCAGGAGTCCGATAAAATCCTGAAAGCCGATCGCCACTCTTCACCAACCAAAGTTGGGTGCCACTGGGTATAATTATGACATCTAATTAGGTTTTTAGCAGTTAGCGACTGGTTCGACCCGCGGCACTCCTCAGGAGCGGCACGGTCAAGGTCTTTTTTCTCCAAGCCCTAGCTACCACTCTAACAACTCGCTACGTTGCCGGTCCTATCTTGCCCGATCGAGATTCCAGGCGTTTCCCCTTCTTTCCTTTTGTTCAGGACCAATCCACCTCTTCTCTGGTTCAGCACCCTTTTGTTGTGCTGGAGCCTCGTTCCTAAGCCAGCTTTCGCCAATGAAACTCGTTTTTGAGATGTCGACGAATCCAGCGACAAAATCCGCGGTCTCGCGCGAAAGAGCTACGCTGTTCTGGGCCTAATAAACACCCGGTGGATAGCCGGCGAGGCTTAAGGCAATTTGAGCTCGTTCCCAATTCGGAAACTCTCCCGTTCGCTGGCATCGTGGGGCACGTGGATTAGCATTGGAACGTGAAAAAAAGGGCTCTCGTTAGATGCGCGGTGGTACTCGTTCGAGTCCGAGACGTCATTAGGGCACGCCACGTGAAGCCGAGATCAGGATGAGATAAAGCGGCTCGAAGGTACGCATGAGAAGAAACTAGTTCAGAATGCATGAGAGAAAGAGAGAAGGGACATTGGACAAAGAGGAGGGACTCAGGACCAAC
>NC_046664.1:89356296-89369726 GCF_010883055.1 Belonocnema kinseyi | reverse complement strand
AGAAGGACAATCGAGCAGAAAGAGAGGAAGAATGGAAAGGGTACAAGACGAAGAGTGATTGAGCTGTAGTCGATCTTGCTGCTCTGTCCAAGTCTCCAATGTCTTGATGCCGTGTATAGTCGGATCGAAGATCACGTTCGCTCTCGATACGCCGAGTCCCCCTCCACCTCAGTACGCTGTTCTCGCGGTGCTAGAACGATCTTGCTAACTACTAATTACCCATTTGGCATTCCACCACGTCAGACCCCAAAGGAAAGTCACTCTTTTTCTTTCAATTGAGGTACAGATTAAATTTTCTTTGATCTTTGATCACCATCTCGTATTTGGAATGCTTAAATGATCCGTTCGTGTAAACTCTAGAAACATGAGAAATAAACCTACATTGATGATAATCTTAGCATCAACTTTTTAATTGTATAAATGTAAATTATGTCAAGGTGAACTTCGCGAACTAATTTTAGAGTTTTTTTGTGAAGCAGAAGAAAGGCTATTGGTATAATTTCCATAAAGTGTCACCATAGCACTCACGGTACATCAATAGGATTTAAGACGCCTTAAGGTACTTGAGTCTCGAGAAATGAAAACATTTATGGTCGTCTGCGGTGAATACCTTTTCGTTTCGCACTACGTGGGAAAGGTAAGTAGAATACAAGCAAAAAGTGAGTTTTAGCAGGTACGAGAACGAACTCACGGGAAGGGTAAATTATATGAAAGGCTTTAAAGATTGCTTGTGAAAGTGGAATTCAAGCACAAGAGTTTAATAATCTAGAAGCCGTCCCTGGGACCAGATACATAGTGTATGGATACGAGAGCGTTGGCTCTCTGGTCGTCGTGTAGTAAACCGAGGACACTACGATGGCTTTAGCTGCAAAAACAGTCTCGTGAAACGTCGTAAAGCCGTCCGAGATGCAGGGGTGCATGTATCCACCTCCGGAAAGTGAGAGACTACAAAATTTGCACCTGGAGACGGATTAGACCTAATGGTCAATTATTATAAATGGATTTCAAACCAACAACGTTTTAAATATCAATTCTTTAATTAAGGGCGGATGTCTAAGTTTAAAGGAAAATCTAAACCCAACATATGGAAGTCCAGAAATAAGTGATGACTGACAGTATTTCATCTTAAACAAACACTTTCTAAAGAGACTGACGTAGCAAATTCTGCTTCAGAGGTCCTAATGTTTGCCCTGTCACCAAAAGAAAGGTTTATTTTTTGAATCAACATAATTCATAGAAGCAGAAAGGAATCTTCTTTTAATATATTTTTTAATCTGTATGCGGCTCAAGCTTTTTAAAACGACAATAGCATTTTTTGTGGAGTTAGAAACTGTAAAACTGGTCATTAGAAAAATACTTTTGCTCTTGATTCAGAACAATGTCAGTAATTCTCTTCCCTCAGCATCTGGATCCAGCCTAGATTATATTAAAAATGTCGAGAAAATTAAATTAACATTAAATAGAAGATATCACGAAGGAATCAGATGATTAACATTCCGAAAAATTTTATCTGGATTCAGAACAATGCACTACAGCTGTGTTCTTAGCAACTGTACTCAGCCTGGATTATTATCCCGCGAATCTCCTGGAAAAAAAGACAAGGTGTTGAACTGTTGAATACCGGCGACATGTCTTTTCGTGCTTCGAACAGTCAATAGCACTTGGTAGGTTGTATGCAGAAGCGCAGGAGCAAACAGAGCAGCTACGGTCACGAGCGTCCACTAGCAATCACGTCAGCGAATTCTACCCTAATCTCCCCCCTACATTTCCATCTCACTCGTTCTCTTTCTCTTACCATTTCAGCATCTCCCTTTCTTCATTTCTGGATTGGACCATGATCAGCGACCATCCACCAGTTGGGATTTTCTCCCTCACTCTCTGCCTTTTCCACTCTTTCTCTCTCAGATTCCCTCAATTTTTTTATCTCTTCTTTCGATTCATCTGCGTTCATCCCTCTTGCTCCATCTTTCTCAGTCGGTGAATTCCTTTATCCTTTTCCACTCACGGACTTGGTCTCTCTGGAAGCCGTCGCACACAAATGAGGTTGTCGCGTCAGCGCGTGCGTCCATGCCCCTTCGCCCCTTCGCGAGCCCTGATACGTCGATCCAAGACTTCGAACGAGTTCTTTCATTCTTTTCTTTATTTTTTTACATTTTCTTCCGCAGCGTCCCACAGTGTTTCTTGCGCCTTCTGTCTCCTTTAGACTTTGACCATTGTTCTCGGAAATGTCCTGTATACAGCGGTGAACGAGGCTCGATGTTTGTAGAAATACCGATAACAATGTCATCGCACGGCAATGTAAACGAACCGCAAAGCAGCGAAACGTCTCCAAAAAGGGGATAGAGGAATTTTTTGTCGAGCTTTAAATCTGGTTTTGGTTACCAGATAGTTTCAAGCTGATTTGCTTTCCTGAGAAATAAGTTTTTAGCTTATGAAGTCTTTTTAGATAAAGTGCGCTTTTGAATTTTCGAGTGTTGCTCTTAGACGAAAGCTCATTGAAAACCTCATTTTTAAAATCCAGTTTTTCCGGTGTTTTAAGTTTTAATGGAGAGACGAATTGGCTAATGCAGCGTATATGAAGCAGTTATCTTAGCGTGTTCCGGTCAGAAAGCCGCTTCCAATTATCGTTTGGGGAAAAAGGGCCGTAAAAGACCCATCCCTTGCGTAGAAACGTTGAATCGGGCCTCATTACCAACACGCAGCTGCTCTGGGCTAATAAGCCGTCACAGCTTCTGTGCAAAACGTGCCTCCATGCAAATTTCATTCTGCGTAGAACTCTTGATAGGACGAGAAAGGCCTGGGAAAGGACGAAGGAACCCGAGGAAGAAGGGAGTAGCAAAGAACTCGATCGTTTCACCGATTTCGAAAAATCGAATATCACGAAGAAGTCTCGAAAAAACACTCGCATCAGAGGACGGAGAGGAGAGGAAAGAAAGAGTTGAGCCCAGCTTTGAGAGTACCTATGTGTGTTCGAGGAGCACGCAAACCTTGGTAAAGAAGGCAGAAGGGAAGCAGAAGCGTAGGAGGCGGGTTATCTCTGAAAGCTTAGAGCCCGGTGCGAGGTAAGAAACCGGTAGTAAAGTTATTCGAAGAGCTGGGCATTCAAGTACCCGCGTGGTCGAGCGATCTTCTTGGATAAGAGCAGGAGGTGTAACTTACTAGGTCTCGGGCCTCGTACACGCCTCAGTACATCGTCCCTTTATATATTTATCTCCATCGTAATTCTGATTGTGTACACAATTATATATCTGCTGAACGTGCACAATGACTCCAGCACCGATAACACGATTCAGGATCTTTCTGATCTTCGAACACGTCCTAAATTTTTTTTTCTTCTGATTCTCCTCAATTTATTATCAAACATCTTCAGTTTCTCCTGTTAGTAAATATCGCAGGTAATAGAGTTGAATCACTTCGAACTTAAGCCTTGGGTTACTTAAGATGCAAACTGCAATTACGCAAATATGTTTGCATGGATTATAAATTAATTAAACACGAATGGTGTAGGATGCGGTAGTGGCAAAGATGCTGTTGATGAGATACGAGCAGAAGAGACGAGATGCTCGACGTGTATGCGTTGAAAGTCTGACTAATTAACTTTGTGCAGTGAATCCTCTTTCCCTCGTCGAGGAGGCTCCAAAATCGACATACTATGTCACGCCATGCCGTGCAGTGAATACGTGGATGCCTCTGCGAGTAAGGCGCATTCGATACTACCGTGCTGAACACCTGCCGAAATAACGACTTAATTCACACGGGACTCATTTCGCCTCCAGACAAAACGTTTATTTCCATTCCGGGAATCTCTCTCTTCGCAAGTATTACAGCAAATCCTGACTGTTTCCAAAAGAAATTCTAGGCGCGAAAACTTATCCGAATTCGAAATAAACAGCACTAATTATCTTCACTAATTATCAATTTTAAATCACCACTGCAGCCCAATATTGCAAATTAAGAAAGTAAAGACTGCACTGAAAGTGACCTTGTCGGATGCTTTAATCTAATGCTTAACCCCTTTCTGGGCTCACCTTGATCCTCGCCTCATGACCTTTCGAATTGCGGACCGTATGAAGAATCCGGGCAAGTTCATTGAACCTGGAGTAGGTGAATACTCGGACATTTGCGATAATCCTTTATCGTTAAGGAGCCCGAGAATCATAGGGAGATATGTATGCGATTTTCAGAACCTGTTATGGTCGTTCCTGAGCCTCCAAGGTGGTCTACAATTGCAGTAATAACTCAATTATCCTCTCTGGGTCCGTACCCGCCTATCTGCCTCTTTTACTCTCAAATCTCTCACTCGGACCCATCTTCTCCATCCTTTTCTCGAAGCCTTCCTCTTTCCTCTCGTTCTCTCGTCCTTTAAACCCTTTTCTCTCTCTTCTCGCCACCACTTTCGCCTCATCTTCTCTCAGCCCTTTCCCTTCTGAAGCAATCCCTGGGATCCTCATCCTACGGATTACTCCTCTTCCTCCTATTATCAGAATCGCTTATGTACAATGTTCAGTGCACACACGCAGTTCGAACACAGAAATGCGACTGATCAGTCTTCGAGTTTCACAAGTCACTCTATTCCCCCTTTACCCCACCCTCAATCTCGTCAGTCCTTTCTTCCACTCGATCCTCGCATAGCTTCGATAGGGCTGAAGAGCGAGATTGTTTTCTCAAGGCGAAACTTCGGTCTTCGAATTTTTTCAACACCGCTCCGAACAATCTGGCCAAGTCAGATTAAATCATGAGATCTCTTAAATATGATGTCGATGATCTACAGATTTTTTTACCGTAACTGTTCTTTCAGGAAACGATGAACTACGTTGAAAATAACTCTCATATTTATTAAGATTGATTGAACATATTATATAGTGTGCTAAATAATAATATTCAACTTAAATAACTCTAGGTAAGTGTAGACTTGGAATTTCTGCACATTAAGAGAGTTAAGCCACTTTCGCGTTAAATTGCAGATTAAGAAATTTATAGTGCTTCTAAACATAACTACCCAACATAAATTTCCAGTTAGTCCGTGTTTATTCAGACTTGATTTATTGGATGAACCCTTCTTCATTACAAAATACAAGAAGTCCATAGAAATTAATGAAAACCCGTAGCGATCATGGGATATGATCGCGATTTGATCATAGTGTTCGATGAAGCCAAGGTCAAACCGCATGACCCTTACGGGGTACCCTAACCTAGAGGTCGTCTTACATTTGAAATATCGTGGGAAACTCTTGAAAAATTCGGAATATAATTTTTCATGTACGATACTTTCTTATATTGAATCCTTCTTGAAGTGGAGTTGCAGAGGAATTCCTTCTAGTCGTATTTAGGCAAATAGCCGCTTGTCTCAAGTGAATCATTTCCTAAGCGTGAATGTTTGAGTTCAAAAATATTTCAGACAGCTTGGTCAAATCGAATGTCATGTTGGCATGCCTTAGCGAATATTTCTCGCGTGTAAAACGGACAACTGAAAGGGGTTTCAATACTCGTATGGTCTAGCTTAACACGTCGCTCGTTAGACGTTTCGTCGAAGCGTGTCTTTGCACACTGCTGCTGTTGCTATACTTAGATGGTTCTAGATACCAATCGCATTTACTCATGTAACGCGTAGTGGTACTTGCTCTCTGAATGCTAGTTAAATATCTATTTGGAAAACGTATTACCCTTAGTGCCTGATATTTATTTATCTAATTGTGCGCTAAACCATCAGCGATGATCATGCACGCGGAAAAATGTTTGAAATATAACAAGACATCAAGGAAAATCATTTAACCTAATCAGTGGGCATAACTCTATCTGGCGCTAAAGACGAAAGAAAATCTACTGGTGGGAGTGAAAAGGTGTTTCGTTTGACATTGTAAATTTACATAAAAACTTAGAGGTACTTCAGTTGTTGGCTTTCGTTCATTGAATCAATATTTTAAAAGTGGTGTAACTGAGACGTTATCCGTGGGAAACGAATCTTCATAGCTACTTATGTTTTCTAATAGAGATTTTTAGGTAATAGCCCTCTTATTTATTTTTGTTTTTTTTTCTGAACTTTCTCCTTGCATTTCATTTTGCTCCCACATTTTATTTCCTTTTTCTTCCTATCGTCCTAAGTTTCATACGTCTTTTTATCTATTTCGATTTCCGGTTATTCTGTAAATATCTTTAGAAAGGTGGTAACAGAGACATTATCCCAAAACTAGTATTTTGCGCAGCATCTTTAGTTTTCTAATAGGGATGTTCACCCAATAATCCTCTCACTCATACTTTTTTTCTTCTTCGCTCTGTCTTCTGTCTTCTTCTTCCCTGCTTCTTTTCCCTTCTTATCTCTTTTTTCCTTGGATTACCTATCCTTCCTTCTTCACGTCCCACCTTTCGCCATTCACCCTTCTCGCTTTCTTAATCTCGTAGCGGTTCTCCTGCTCTCGCTCCCTCTATTTCTTTCCTCGCATCCTACCGTCCTTCCTTGCCAAACCAATCTTCCATCCCCGGAGTAAGACATTGAGGCACCTGCTAGAGTCCGGTACGATCAGGGTTATGGTGTTCGCAGGTTGAGCCAGGGTTGTAGTGGGAGTCCTTGCACGGCATAGTCGAACGACTGTATTCGTTGTGGCAGGGGCCCTCGCCGACTGGGTGGTCCTACCGCTTCAGTTGTGTTCCGACGCGCTTCAAGTCAACACTGAGAACATTATTTCGATCTTCGGAGCGTGCCAATTACAGTGCAAGACATAAACAATCCGGGGGTGATATCAGAATCCATTCGATTACCATTGGAATACAGTTGCGTTTTCTGTGATAAAAACTGACAAGGTCACCTACTAAAGTGAAGGATCTTTTATTTAAAGTTTTAAGCAGTGAAGTTCTTTGCAGCACGTGACAGTGAAGGTGATAATCCAATCTTGTAGTAACAGTTGAGTCTTATGAGCCATTCCAAAATTTCTTCTCTTTCAATTTCAAAGATTCCACTTCTTTTCTCTCTTCTCATCTTAATTTAGTTTCTTGAATGTGAATTCATTCGTCTTTGTAAGAAAGTTGGTGGAAGGACCGAAGAAAAAGGGCTCTCAACTGGTACTGTCCGTCGAGGAGCAACCTGCGAGCGCCAGTTAGGTCGGGATTGAGAGGGAGGATCTTGAAAAGAGAGAGAGAGAGAGAGAGATAGTAGGGTTGAAGGCAGAGGAGTAAGAGGCAATAACAGCGAGGTGCGCTGAGGTGTAATCAAAAGCGGTTTTATTTGGAACGGACGTTTTGATAAAGTGGTTAGTGGGAAAGCGTGGATTGAGACAATCGAGTATGATTGGTCGGACGTGAGAACCGAGAGGCAACGATCGATCAGCGAAAGCACAAGAGAGACATTGAACATGATGCCGCGTAACCACGTGACTGCAGACCATCAACCATTTATTTCGCGCCAGATCAATTGCACCAGTGAAACGTTGTTTGTTTAACTGAAGCAAAGCATAAGTTGTGGCTGTTCAGTAAAGAGTACTCTTCTACTCCTATTTCTCAAAATTTTCCTTAGATATCACATAAATGAAATAATGGAAAAACTGAAGAGTGAATTCTCGCGAAGGAGCGAAAAAGGCGAGGAGTTTCGTTTTAAGGTGAGTCCTAATTTCACAACGAATTAGGAGCCCAGGACCAAATTAACTCGAGTTTGACGCTTCTTTCGAAGTATTCAGGTATACTCGGGTTGGAAATTTTTTTCTATTTCCGTTCTACCGTTCTTCACCTGCGGTGCTGCTTTAAAGTTTAACGGGATGACCCGGCCTACAGGTCCTATTTCTTTTCTCACCGATTAGTCCCGAGCAGGACAGACGATTCCAGAGGTGTAGGAACTCGAGTTTGGTAGTATGTCAGGTTTAAAAATTTCTAGAGAGAGTTGGACAAATATCTCTATTATTGTCATGGAGATAAACGCGGCTTGTTCAAAGTGAGTTCTCCATAATGTGAGTTACAACATAAGCTTTTTATTAATGTCGATGAATGTGTAAGTTTTACATTAGAGAAAACACAATATATTAACAAATTGCAAATGCTTAGACCCGATTTCTCGCCTCTGGCTCAAGCCTACCCACTTATATTTACTGGCTGGGTACTTGTTCACAATTCCTCTCAGAAATGATGTCACATATTTTGAAGTTGTTGCACCAACTTGGTTGGATTAATTTTTATGTTGTTATTTACTTGATCGAACATAGCAAGTTTATAAAGGGGTATAAGACAATCGTACGAAGGCGCGCACGAGCGCAGGGCGAACGAACGCACGGACGGACATAACACCGAGAACCAGTTCCCTCGTTTCATTGCGTTCGTTGTCCGATAATGACGCATAGCACGGCAAGCACGGTAACCACTGTCTGCATGGTCCGCATGTTGAGGTTTAAAAAACGACTTTTGAGAACTTGATGTTTTCTCCTCAAGAGAGTATGAAGCATAATGTAGGGGGAACTTAGTCTTCACTTCAAGTTCAGAGAATTTTTAAATGAATTCACAATTCCTTCGCTTGCACCTTACAAGAAGTGAAGGAGAGGTGAAACAAAAGCATGTAAAAGAAGAATGAACAATCCTCAGAAATAATTTATTTTTTTGTAAAGAAATAAGAATGTTTTAGTATTATTCAAAGTTTTAAACGCCTGATGTAGTCTTACGGAAGGAGTTATTTATTTTGTATTATCATACTTGATTACTCGAGTAAATGCACCATGAAGTTGAATACGTATGTCCCTAGCGATCTGATTAAAGATCAATATACTGGATCAGATCATTCATGATAGCTCACGGTAATCCGTGTGTGGTACAATAACGGTTTAACCGAAGACGTAGGTTAAAATCGACAAACATAGGAGCAATCGTCTCTCCGTAAATAAATCATGCTAACGGCTTCCTTCTCGATTGATCAAAGTACGTAAAAAAATTAATCTGTCATGATGTACTTGTAATTTCCCTAGACGCATTCTTTAGCTATCTTGTTAAAGATCTCATAGCATGTCTAAGCGTGAGTGATATAGAATACCATTAACACTTTTACGTTAATTGTACGAATGAATATGTATGGCTGGGTTTTTATTAACAATTATTCAGATTTATTGGCCAATTAGAAGAGAAAGGTGGTCCTACATATAAGGGAAATAAACTTAATTTTTGCAAATTTTCAGAATAGACGATAAACTTGATTAAAAATAGAATTTCCAGTCTAAAAAAAATATTCGTAAAATCAAATTTTTTTCACTTTGTCCTCGTTTTATTATTTAGTTGAGAGTCAGAAAGAGAAAACTCTGATTACTATACGGATCGTATACCATACTATCACAATTTTGTCGATGATTGCTTCACTTCGCTACATGTTAATTACACGAGACTCAACATTTTTCTTCTAAATAGGTCGAAAGTTATCACCATTCTCTATAAAAGAAGCAAACATAAAGAAATTTTGTCATTTATTTAATGCAATATTGCAAAAATAGTGAAAATTTCAAATTTTTCTAAAATTTAGATGCAATTTAATATATACAAATTGTAAACAGAAATAGTTCCTTTCTGATTTGGCATTGTGCGATATTCGACCATGATAAAAAATAAGAATTTTAAAAATCTTTAAAACATATATATAATTTATTATATTAATTTTTTTATTATATTATTATATTTTATTTTGACTTCAACCTTTCAAAATATCCTCCATAGTACTAGAAAATAATATAGAGCGTGACTGGGTATTTTATAACAAATATCATGAAAAAAGTCATTATTTACTGTTATTAGGAATCAACGTCGATAAATTGATTTTTAAATATACTCAAGTCATCGTAAGTAAAAAACTAACCATTTCAGTCTACGTTATAAATATGTTGAATAATTATTATCGAGTTTTATAATAAAAAGGTAATGCTGTGTGAGTAGACAAAAAACTTGTGGACTTAAAATGGTTCAATTTTTGGCATTCGCCCATACATTTTCAATAAATTTGATAAAAATCTCGTTGATTAATTATTTCTTATATCTTAAAATGTATTTTTTTATTACTTGTAGCAAGAATTTTGAGATTTTATTGGAATTTTTCAATCAAATGATACCAAGTACATTGCCAAACGTTTGATATATTAGATTTAATTAAAATTACAAAACATTGACCCTTGCACTGTTGTTGCAGTATCTTCTTTAAAAAAACTTGACAAAATAACTTCATTCTTGCTCATTTTATAAAGCGATTATCATCGATAAACAGGTGGTGTCATAATCTTGACTCGTGATAAGCAATGTAGTTTCAATTAATAATTATCACTCCAGTCTGTGATTGAGTATATGTTTAGCATGCGTGAATAGATAATTTTCTTCTCGGAATACATTTGATATATGTATATATTATGTAAAAATTCCTATTTATATGTACGTTGTTTTTTCACAAAATACATTAATTTAAATAGGACGGGTGGAAAAATGTGGTCTGGATAAAACCGGAATGTCAAATTGCCTGATTACTGACACCCTGGAAATGAAGTCTGAAAAATTCGATTCGAAAATGTTATATTAGGTTTTTTTTCGTTCGAGACACTTTTTTTCAAAAGAAGGCTATCCTTAAACTGTTTCTCACTTTCTATTATACTCATTTTTTATTATATGCAATCACTGTCGAATAAAAAAAATTACGTTCAGTAGATACATCAAATTGATGATGAAAAATTTATAATATTTTTTGAGTAATCATTATAAGAGTAAGACCACAAATCTTATTCAATTTGTGATGTAATTTTGCTGAAGTGATAGAAGTCGCGAAAAGGTATCGCTGGGAAAGACGATGAAGAAATTACGTAGCTGGATCTCTTAATTCTGACGAGACAAGTCTGATCCAGCCCACTGTGGAGAGTCAGTATACACAGGGATACTCTGGTTCAGTCCTCTCTTCGCTTGGTGAGGTGAGCCACAACCTCGAGTGGGATACGGCCTACGGGCCCATGGACAACCTGTAATTATCTTTACTAAACTAGAATCTTCATGATTGCACGTTTCATCCTTGCGCTTTCCCAGGTGCACGATCCTCGTTCGCTCGTGCGGTTATGCTTTGCGTATAGGTGTCGCGAGACATTTCCGTATTGTTGATTCAGACACGTTGTTTCCTTCTAGAACGACCATTGTAAGAAAGAATTGCAAACGAGCATTGTTTGCATGAATTTTCGAAATTAATGAAGTTTCACTATGTCTGGAATTCTTGGTAAAGAGAACAAATTTTGGCTACCTCGATGTAGAAAAAAAAGTGGATAGGGTGCTAAAGTATATCAAGTTTCTAGTCCCATTATATAGTTAATTTTATTCCAGAGCCGCGTCTTCTGAACCCTTACTAAAAGTTGATCGTAGGGTTTCACTCTTCTCTTTTTTAATATCGAAAGTGAAAGGTAGATGTATAGCATAATTATTCTGTTCGATTAAAGTCAGCTGGATTTTTACTTTTATAGATGCTTCAGGAATCATTGGAGGGAAAATAGTACGCGACATACGAGTCGTATAAGGACTATAGAACGCAGAGAGAAGCCATCGGGCAACCCCCCTGTTGGTCTTCGAAAATATTTGCCGTACCTTTGTCGCGGATTGTATGCAAATTCAAGCACGAGCGCCGGGGCGCAATCCCGGCTATTGCCGATTATTTATACGTTCGCACTCGACTGACTCAGAAGAGAAACGTCGTTACCGTAGTTCAATCTCGGTTAGAGCACAGGCCATTTTTTCCATTGTGTGGTGACTTTCGTTGAATGACTCGCATTATTAGTCCGCAAACAAGAGAGGTAGAGGAAAATGGAGGTGACACGAATTGGCACCCTTTCAATCGACCTAAAGGGTTCATCGATGCGTATCAGGACGTCTGATACGAGGCGGGGACGATGATTGTTTTGCAATATCGCTGGCACTAAACAGAGAAAAGATTAAAGGCATCTTGCGGTGTATTCGCCGTATTTTAATTTACGAATGGACCAGAAAGAGCTCTGATTCAGTAATAATATCGGTGGTAACCAGAAGATTGTTTGAACGATACGAATCGCTCGTACGGACAAACACTCAAAGTCACTGGGGCTGGCAAATATACCTTTCTGTCTCTTCATAGGCTGTTTACCCCTTTCTCGATTGGCACGAGCTACACACACAAAGGGGGCCTGAACGAGAAAAAAAGAACGAAAAGGATTGTTGACCCATGACATAATCGTCCTGACATCCCGCAGACTTTATCGCCTGACAATATAATTATTTGTTTTACTTCGACTAGTAAAACAAGAGGGGTCGACAGACGGTAAAGTAACAATAAAAGAGGCGTGCACCATAAGCTCGGCGCTAAGCGGTCAAACAGGAAGCCAAACAATTGATTCCAACGATCGCGATGCCAGTTCCTTATATGAAGAGAAGCCAAATCAATTGGGGGGAAGGTTAACGAAAAGGGTTCCCTAATCCTTGTAATCGGATTTATTATCAAATCCTGTGCTTTCACTTTCATAAACATCCTTCCTGCTGAAAATTTAATATCCTTAACAGATAATGCAAATTACCTCAAATATGATATTTATCTTATGTTTATCTTCATAAGGAATTGTCAACTCAAACGAGACTTAAGAAACAGATTGAGATGCTGCATAAAAACAGGTAACTCCATATAAACGTCAATAGCCGGTTTTGAAATGATCGAATGCGTTAATTTTCGGATACTTTCGAGAGTCGGGAGCCAGCGGCTTGGAGAACGAGTTTAGTCGACGTCTCAATCGTGACGAGACCTTCGAACAGGCTCTCCATGCAACAGATATATCGGAAGGCCATACGTGGTCGCGATGATAATATGCCGCGGGTTCTGGATTGTGGTCAGTCGCTGATCTTTGACTTGGAGAGAGTTCTAAAGAATGAATATACATTCGGTACCTCGTGCGCGAATAAAACCCATCGGAACGCGAACACAGTCACGAGGGCGACGCGACGCTCACGCAGACTCGACACGGAATCTGCTCCGACCAAGCGCAGACATCTCTTTGTTGGCCTGACCAGTTCTCTCCTCAACATGCTTCAGCGAAGTCCTGGATCCTATCCTAAATTCCTTGATCAAGTCATTAAATTAAATAAAGGACTTTAAGAAGTTTCTACAATTCCTTTTCTGAATGACCGCCAATTCCTTTTCTGAATGACCGCCTTTTAATTATCTGCTACAAATTCTTTCAAGTGGGGTATTTCAGACCAGGGTTTAGAGCATAATTTTCGTACTTCCCACGTCGTTTCCACTTTTGAAGCCTGCTATAGGACCTATTCTTACGAAAATAGACAACTGAACAAATTACTAATTTCCCGTTTCAAACAAGCCGCCCTCCATGCTTGTTTGTATACCTTGGAATTGACTATGGCTGGCAGTTTTTTAATTATATGCTACAAATTCCATATAGATCCAGTGGCATACAAAATAGATCTTCAAAATTTGT
>NC_046664.1:89354401-89356196 GCF_010883055.1 Belonocnema kinseyi | reverse complement strand
ATTCGCAGGTAGGCATTCACGTGTATGCTGGGATGGTCGCAGGTATATAAGAGGTTCGAGGGAGTTACATATTTGTTACGAGACGGTGTCTTTCCCTGTCGAGAACGTGATTCGCCTTCGGGATCGAATAAAGACCTCCGCTCATAGTCGGTTCTGTCTCCCGTTGAAACTCGCATAAAACACTCTACGTACGTCGGCGAGCTCTTTCTCTCTTTTCCCTTCATTCCACAGGTCCTTTTGCACTCACGCACACACATACGTAATCGCGAACCTTGCTTGGGCACGGATACGGTTGTTGGCCACTCTCTCCAAGTTACAGTTTTTCCAAGGGGGTGACTGAAGCACGAGAGAGGAGGGGAAACCGCAGACGAGAAGACCGTAGTAATTAGTGGTACTAAGTGCGAGGTACCTTTTTCTTGCGGTATACGCGCGTAATTACACGAACGAATGACCTGTGCCGACGTTCCTGCACAAAAGTGCGATTGCAACACAAAAAAGGAAATACAGGCGGAAAAGCTATGTTGTTCCATTCTTGCTTTGCAGGAAGTACACTTCGGGGCTCATTAATTTCTGGACAAATAGATATTTTGTTCTTCACGATCTGTATCTTGCTGAGTTTTTCTTCAAGTTGTTGTTATCTCATCTTTCCAAATTGGTTCTACACTTGGTGGTTCTGTGCATTTTGTTGAGTTTGTTTGCAATTTTCTGTAAGTTCCTGCGTCTGCATCTGATTAAGTTTGACAGCAAGTTACCGAATCTGTATTTGGTTGCGTTCGGGTGCAAGTTTCTGCATTTATATACATTTGACGAAGTCAAATGCATATGTTGAAGTCTGCATCATGAAGTCTGCATCATGGTCTTGCTAATTGTGAGTTACACTATATTTGACCACCTGCATCTTGCTAAGATTGTCTAAAGGTGTTCTCACTGCAATCTCACTTAATCCAATATGGTTTATCTGTAAGAGTCGACGAATTTTCGGAATTGCGATGTGAAAAGGAAGATTACTTCCATTGCTGATTTTCTCAGAATCAAACTCCAAGGGTTGAAGGTATCTGCATTTATGTTAGTCTAACTCTAACTCTTCTAACCCAACCGGTCCTTCGCGTGGAACATGCACCTCAGCATGACGATCTTCACGGGTATACCAAGTCGAAGACACCATAGCGCCCTACGATCCGGGCGCCGTATCCGAGAATTATTTATGATACCTGATAGAGACACGGTCCTGGGCACGATGTCTAAGAGGCAAGACCCACGCACGGCATTCCTATCTCGCTTCCCTCCTCGTTTCATCGCCCTTCATCTTCTTCTTTGTCTTCGTTTTTCCCTGTCCTCATGTCGCCCTCTTATTTTTTGCATTTTTCTCTTACCGATTTACTCACGAGTGCAACTGTATTCACACATCTTTAAAAAGCTGGGACCAGATGATGCGATTTCACCACACGAATCGCCTATCGAATCGATAGATTTATCGGGTCAAGAACAAAGTAAGGTTACGAGTTCGTGACAATTGAGAGGCTCTTTCCTTCCATGATCCTGAAAAATAAAATATAAAAAATATGAATATGAGAAATGTTGTAAAATGATTTGATGAAACAAATCAATCCTTTCTTCGACCGTTGATATTTATTGATTTCAAATTGTAGATTTCAAATTATTTATGTCTTACGGTCCAATCGTAAATCGAAAGATAAATATGAGTCAAAAAAACATGTTCTTCGAAACTCAGATATTTATTTAATAGAAAAAACTCCTTTCAAAACTTCCTGATGTTTCAGTACACATGCGTACC
>NC_046664.1:89346107-89354301 GCF_010883055.1 Belonocnema kinseyi | reverse complement strand
ACCTTTGAAAAAGGTACGCATGTGTACTGAAACGTCAGGAAGTTTTGAAAGGAGTTTTTTCTATTAAATAAATATCTGAGTTTCGAAGAACATGTTTTTTTTCATATTTATTTTTCGATTTACGATTGGACCGTAAGACATAAATAATTAACATAAGAAATGTTGTATAAAGATTAAGTGTAAATAATTCATAATTGACCAGTTTAATTCTTGAAGGATCAGTCTCGTAATGTTTAAATCGAAGCGGATTCCTGCTTTGAGGGATCTTTTCTTCCACCTAGATTATAGACTCATTCAAGACCCATTATTACTTCATAATAGACCTCCTTAGTCATTTGCCAACATTATTTTCTAATACTCTAAACTATGCGCGTTACCAAGACGGTGACTACAATTGGCTGACACCTTTTAAATTAGCTTCAGGCTCTTAGGAAGGTTACATTGGATCATAGATCATAGATAATGATCTTACTAAATGATCTACTTAAATATACTATTACAATTTTTTTATAGTATTGCATATCATCGTCCTAATCACCTCACTGAATCATCTATATATTTTACTGCCTATGCGCAGGCAATGCTCTAGATTCTGCTGGGTGCCATAAAGAAAACGTATATCTTAATGCTTAGGGTCATAAGGATCGAGTTCCGATTCTATCTCTACAACGTAATAACTTAATCGAATGGTAAGTTGGATGGTGTCGAAGGAGGAATGAAGAAGAGGATGGAGAAGCGAGGGCCACTGAAGGTTAAAACTGGCAATGCACGGGGGGTCGAAGAATCGCCCGGAACCCAATGTGGGCGTCTTAGTTTCCACCCTCTTCATTTACCCCGCGGCTTTTTCGTGGGTTGAACTTGTCCATGTAGGTTCTTTCGCTCTAATGTATAATCTGTGTCTTCACAGTAAAAACTCTGGGATCAATTTTGTTGCAGCTCATTTCAAGATGGGGTTCCATCTCGCTCGGAGTTGGGGAACGAAAGTATCGTCAACTTTATATCGTACCCGGAAATTAGCATTAGATTCACACTTCGTTTTTACTGTGTTACAAATTTCAAATAAATACCAATATGTATTTCAAAAATACCATTAAACAAACGAACTTGCAGAGTGTGACAAAGCTCCAGTTACGTACCACAACAGTGACCGTTCGCAAATTGCACACCGTCGGGAACGATCAATTTGTTTATCTTAATACATATACGATTTCCGATGGAGAATGTAGTCAGTCTTTTTATTTTCTCATAGAAAATAAATTATCGGAACGAGTGATTATTGGGTAACAGGATCCAGCTTGAACGCGTCGGCGCGTCGATTGCGAATTCTTATTCTGGAGCGCGCGAGGAAGTGTCGAGTCGTAAAGTTGCGAGGGTGCAGGCAGAATACATATAGATATATAGTCGGGACCAGCTGCAGGTACTCGTTCTAAGGTCAAAAAACAAAGTAAAATAAAATTGAGTGAGGGGACTAGACTAGAGGGTTCGCAGACTGTTTCGGTCGTTCATAAATCCTCCTATACGGGTTCTGCCACTTCGTCTCTGTCCCCTTATGTTTACCCTCTCTAGAGAGACTTGACTCCTTGCGCCATTCTGAACCTCGGGTGCCAAAGGTGTACATCAGCACATCGGTTCGCCTTTTCTAGGCGATTCAACCCACGAAACCGACAAGGGCAAAAGGAAACTGCGAATGAAGCACCTGCCTCAGCTGCTGTCGATTAGGCACCCAAAACGAAAAAGAAGAGGGTCCTAAAATAAAACGAGATTTAGTTATGCGAAAGTAAGATGTTTACATCGTTTTATTATAGTAGATTGGGGCGGTCGTCAGTTTAGTCCTTTTTCCATGGCCTCATGTAGACATATTAAAAACCAGTTTAATAAAATCTAGGACGGTGTAGAGTGGAAAAATTTAAATCTGATCTTCCAATGTTGCAAAATATCGAAGTTCACAGTCTAAAAAATAGCCAACCATTGGGTAAATCGATATTTTTATTTCTTCTTTTTTATAGTTTGGTTAATGTCCTGGAAGCTTTAAAAGGGCAAAAAGAGCTGGGTTTTTTGTCGATTTGTCGGGGAATATAAATCGAACCTCGGTTTTCGTGCGTGTGCAAAACTGCATGAGCATTGGCGAGTAAGGCGATAACTATAAGAGCAATGGTGCTGGTAAAGGTACGCGTACGATCGAGATTACGTAGGCGGATACATTCGCAGTCCCGTTTCTGCGGGTTGTCGCCATGCCACAACCCCTCACTCCCCATCGACCTTAGTCTCGAGGCCCTTGTCCCTTCAACGCTACACGTAGGTGTACCGCAGCGAGTATTTACAATATTGTTTGCCTCTAGATCCCTCGCGTGCGCGGTGATGCTCATACACCCTTCTATTTGAATCTCCTATAACCAACTCGCATACTTGTCGTTCTTCCTTAACAATCCCCTTTTGAAAATTTCTCAACGTTACTCCATAGGCAATATGGTCTTTATGAAATATGCGTTTTCTAAGTTGTTAACCTGCTGGAGACTCTCAGATTTGTCCACTAAAGCTACTTAGAAGTTTTACGACTCCATAGATCTTCCAGCATCGACGTTACTCTTTAGGAATATATGTCCGCCTGTAGAATGTATGTAAATTTTATTTCTGGGAAGATTAAGTTTGAACTTTTTCCAGTTGAATAGAGTCATTTCCAAAATTCGAAACACGGGGCACCTTATTTTATATTCATGTATTGCTCATAATCCTAAAGCGAAATAAGTAATATATTGTTAGGCTGCAACAGTAAAGATAAAGGTCATTAAATCACCTTCATCAACTGTCTTACTCGTTACAACAAATCTTGTTGTAAAGAGTCAGGCAGTATAATATTAACCTCAGTTATCACGTACCACAAACAGTTTAATTTTCTTGTAACATATAACAAGCATAGGCCTTTCTCATAACGTGGGAAATAATTGTCAGAACTAATAGGTAAAATATGAGTACAGTATATACTTCAAAACTAGAAAATTCCGAATGAGGCATATCCTTATTCTCCAAGTGAATTAGCATATAATAATAATAATAATAATACCAACGTACCTTTGCCCCTTCTTGAAAAATCCCATAAAATACCTAAAATAATGAATTCCAGTCCTTTTTCCAAACTCATAAAAAATGTTGTTTCCTTATACCTATTTAAAATATGCTCTAAACCATTTAAACCACATATTTGTTCAATCGAGAAATTAAACACGAGAGGTAAATCAATTTTACAATTAGGAATCAAAAACATCTTAGTATTTGTGAAAAAAGACAGATTTCTGAAAAACAGTTTTTCTATTATTTTAAGAATTAAAATAGTATTATTGACTATGTAATTTTAAATAAAAAAGTATTCTTAATGAAAAAGTTGTAATAAACCTTCAAAAAATGTATTTTAAAAATGTTTTTCCCAATTGAATTTTTTACTATTGCTTCAAATCAATTCTTGAAAATACCTGAATGTGAATACTTAATTACCCATTTTTTCGTGGGAAAGATATACAATTGTAATATTTTCAATTTTGAAAGTAAATTTTACTATGGCTTGAATTGAAAAAAATAATGAAAAATAATACATATATTTGAAAATCATTATTTACCTACTTTCGAATTTGAAAACAGTATATTTATAGGAAATTTTTTCCCGGAGAAAATACGCCATGCCTAATTAAAATTCACGCATTTTTGAAATTGCTAAGAAGCGAAAGTCAGAACAAATTTAATTACAAAAATATTGTTAGAATAATTATTTTTCGTAAGTTTTAAGCTTTTTTTCTAAAAAAAAAAAATATTTTGCAGAAGACAAGAGTGATAATATAATTTCAATTTTTCAAATGATATGAAAAATTTGTTTGACTAAAGACCTCATTATTAGTCTTTTTTCCCACCGCATCTCTGCTTTCTCCAGCCGGTCGACGCGGTACCAGTGACTTACCGTGCGATTAACATTTCGAGGGAGTCTCATGGAAGGTCACAACAAGTATGGTTAACCCAGGGGTCTCCAAAGAGCGATCCTGGTGTCTACTAGCGAACCCAGGCCAGTAGGTCGGAGCTACTAGGCTCTGACCCAGAACTGTCAAAATCCTTTACCTCATTTGAGCCCCTTAGTACCCTTAAACTCGAGACCCTCCATTACATTGAAAACTTCACGCTAAAATTGGAATCTTCACGGTAAAATTGAGAATTACAAAATAAAATAATCAATGTTTAGTTTATGTTACTATAATAATATTAAATGAAATAATGAATGCAATTTTAATGTTTTCTACTCACAATTCAAATTAATTGAAAATAATTTGTTTATGGATAATAAAAAATTTTATTTTTAAATTAAGATTTAAGTTTATCAAAAATATATCTTAATTTTATAATTATTATAATTACATAAAAAATTATATCCCAATAAAATAAGTAATTAAAAGTAACAGTCCTGATATTAAAAACAATCCATTTTTAAATCCATAATAACCAATTTTTCAATATTAAGAGTTGATGAAAATTGTTAAATGGACCTAGATAATTTATAACGTTATCAAATCTAGCACATAAACCAAAAATAAATAAATGACGATTAAAAATCCTCGGAAAAGATACTTGACAGCGGTTATGTATAACTTAAAATCTTTAAAACTAAGAAATTTGAAATTCTATTAATTTGAATAATTAAATATTTACTTATTACCAGCAGTGACTGAATTCCTAACTGCAGGCCTCGGACTCAACACACTATTAAACTATTTTAAACTTTTTTGAAACAATGACACAATTTTTCTACTATTACGAAAACAATTACACGAAATACACTATTTTCAAATAAATAAAGTGAAATTTTCAACTAAACAAATTAATTTTACACAAAATGCATAAACTTTTATCCGAATAGTTGAATTTTCAGCTAAGATAAATTTCAATCAAAAACTTAATTATTTTTTCATGCTATTGTTTCATTAAATTTTTTTTAAATAAATAGGTTCATTTTGAAATTAAAACAATATCCATTTTTACCAAAAAATAAAGAAGTTAAATTTGCATTGGGGACAATTAAATTTCAATAAAAAAGAAAACAAAATTTGTGCTAATCATTTTAATTTTGTATGAAATATGTAATAGAATTTGTTACCCAATTATTGACGTTTTAAGCCAAAACGAGGAATTTTCTATATAACAGTTCAATTTTCGAGAAAATAGACAATTTTAGTTGATTATATTAGTTCACCGTTGAATTTTCAACTTACAAAGATGAATATTCGACGTAAAGCATGATATTTGATATTTCAACTATGAAATATTGTAAATGAAAATAAAAAAACAGTTGGATTTAACCAACAAAGATGAAGTTTCAGGAAAAGGCTTAATTTTTAATTAAAAAATCGATTTTCTAACAAAAAATTAACCGGAATGATACATTTTCAACCTAGTAGGTACTTTTTCTACCCAATTATTGGTTTTTTTAGTCAAAAGTACGAATTTTCTACAAAATAGTTAAATTTCCGACCCAGAAAAGCGATTTTTCAGTCCTTGTATTAACAGTTTTTGTAAACATATAAATTAAAAAGTTTTATTTATGATATATTTTTTTGACATTTTGAACGGTCAAAATGAGGGAGAATTACTCTTTTTATTTATTTCAGACAAAATTATCGCACCAATTAAAAGTTTTGTGATCGTACTAAAAATTTAAAGTTCTATAATTTCAGCAGGTTTGAATTTAAAACATTCAATTTAATTTAGAGTTAACAATTTTAAAAATCACATTTAACTGAAAATGATTTTTATTTAAAATTAATTTTTTTTTTTAATAATTTCATTTTGAACGGTTTAATTAGCTTTAAATTTTTAATGATAAAATTCAATACAAGATTTGTGTTATTAATGTTGCAAACATTCATTTGTAAACAACTATCTGCAAATAGTTAATTTAAAATTGTTAATACTTTACAGTTTAAACCAAATCCCTTTTGTATACAAGTTCCGTTAAGTCCTCCAGGTTTGACTTTTAGAACCGAGCCCTTCCAGCTGAGATTTTTTTTGTGTGGGGTCATAAATTTTATCTCAGTTTATCGTCGAAAAAAATTGGTAGATCTTCAAAAAGGTCGAGCAATCCTGGGTCACACTGCACCTGTGGATTGTGGAGACCCCTCGGTTAATCCAAAGGAGTTATCTACGAAGTCTTCGTTATTCCGGTGGCAATCATTGTTCACTTAAAAAAAATTACTTATACAATACAACAAGAGCATTTAAAAAAATTGGATTTAAGAAATTTATCACCACAATCAAATTGATCGCCCACTAAAATTATGAAACTTTAACTTTCGCAATTTTGTTTTATTACCAGTAATTCCTCGATATCTGTCGTGAAAATGCTTGTCCCATGGTTGATAGGTTTAAATATATTACATTCCTTCGCGTCTACCAGTATAAAATTAAAGTCCGCTGATTTTACTTTGTGTTGCGGATAAGCGTTCCTCTTTTAGTTAAAAGGATTTGAGGTGAGAAAAGAGAGAGAAAGAGAGAGAGAGAGAGGTAAAAGTAGGTGGTGGGATAGAAAGACCCGATCCTTCGGCCCTTCCTCTTCTTATCCTCTCCTTCTTTACCCGCAAGAGCGCGCACCACAGATTCGATGAAGACATTAAAACGGAGGAAGACTTAACGGACGAACGAACCGACGGGCGGAGACGAGATTGGCCCTGAGATTGCTTGGGAGTTGAGCCTCCTGTATGCGCGAATGTACACGCACATGTCTCGATTTGGGAGACGGTGACGAATCAAAGCGAAGACTGTATAAATTTTCGGAAATAACCGCGTGGCGGCGAATCCTTTCTTGGAATGGCGGTATATTCATAATTTGATGGGTCGTAAAGATACAAATATGCAGAAAAAATAAAAATATGCAAAATAACGAAGTGCCTTGCTCACATAAAGCTCATTGGAATAAGAAGCTGTGAAGTTTCGCGTTTTATTACCTGGAAATTAGTTTGCAATGAAAGCGAAACAAGATTTCAGAGACTAATGACTAATGACTTTCTTGAAGGACTAATCCACCGATCTTTTCCTCCTGATGCCTGAAGGCTATTTAAAAATGAGCAGTGATATTAGTAGTTAATCTCAATATGGTTGTTGTTATAAATGCGTGATGGTAATCATGATTTTTATGAAATCTGTCTTTTTTATAACGATCAACACATCGTTCACTTAATGGCGAGTACCGTAACCAATGTGGTGATTGCTTTCAACACAAACACATAAATAACATCAGTCAAGTAATTAGTCACGTGCCGCACTTAATATGTCACGGGCACTGCTAATAGATTTACATTTCTACTTTATGAAGATCACATTACTTCACAAAACAATTTCTTTTCAATATTGAAAAATCGACACTTTTCAACAAGGTTCTTAATGTTCGTTGATGATTTATAATCTCAAGATCATCAGTACCGTTTCCAAGCCTGACCCCCTAACATTTAATGATCTATGGTGATAATTATTTTCTATTACTCTCATGTTGGATACCCGCTGAGTTGGCAACAAACTTGCATCACTAACCACTTGAACTCCTGACTTCAAAATTCCAATTTCTATTTAAAGTCCTGAAATAATTAGCCTAACTATTCAACTCAATTTGTGTTCTAAAAATTAGGCGACATTTCTTGTCGTATTGGATGATTTACAACTCTGACTATTCTAATTTTTACGATCATTTTATTTAAATTCAGAGATGATAATAGGGAGAAAAAAAGTTGTCGAGTTAAGACGTGTGACCTAGCTTTCAAATCTTGTTGGGATACATGTATTCGAGAGTGTTCAAACTTATCATATATGTCACGCGGCGTCCAATGGGTGGCAATAAAGTCTAGTCCCCGACAGAATTTAAGAAGCAGGGAACCTTTCGAAAAGCGCGTTGCTGCGGGCGCGACTGAACAGGCGTGTAAATATCTTCATTAAGGAGACAGGTCAGCGTACAAACGATTCTCTGGACCTGTGTCTCCGTTTTAATGACGCCTTAAAAAATTCCTCCGCTTTTAGTATATAAAAGTGTTACTTTGCTGGCCTCCTCTTTATCGCCGGACACGTTCCAAAAATTTCTTCACTCTTCGTTTGCGGTCTAATTTATTTATCCGAATCAAGTTTCCGTTGATCGTTACCGTATCTACCATGAAAGTCGGAGAAAATATTTTACTTG
>NC_046664.1:89341993-89346007 GCF_010883055.1 Belonocnema kinseyi | reverse complement strand
AATACACAGATGCATAGTGCACTTTATGTCCCTAAACTTAAAATACCTTCCTTTACTTAAAACACTTTTAAAATCTCTTTGATCTTAATGATTATTCAACGAAACTGTAAAGTATTAAGTAAGTGAGGGCAAAAGGAACGCTTTATTTTCGAACCGAAGAATATGATGAACATATATCAACGTTGACAAAGGTTAAGATTCATTCTCGCAAGCTCCCAGAGAAAGCTTATGTAAACGGTTTATTGTGGGCTTAATATTCGTCATTCCGCTTTGATTTTTGCGGTAAGGTTGACGTTGGTCACATATCGTATCGCGTGTTAAGCCGTCTAGTCCCTTCGCGATCAAAGCAAGATGCTCATCTCCGGTCGAAAACTTTTTTGGGTTTAAAGTCTATGTAACGATGCGTCTGCAATGAAGCTATATATAAAGTTATACGAGCGAAGAACTCTGCCGCCAGGAGCTGAATATTCGCAATCCGACAGAAGGTCTTTCCTGTAACTAGAAATCATTAATTTACCAGTGATAATTACTTATGCCTCATTCATGGATTAATGTCCTGGATTGTAGAACTGACCGCTGATAAAAAGGGATTTTAACTTTAATGATCTTAGATTTTAAAAGTTGAAACAGCAATCCAGATATATTAGCCTTAAAATTTAGACGATAAGTTTTGTAATCCAAGGGTTCCAAAATCAACATCCAGATTGTACGGCTTAACATCAATAGATTGCTGTCCCAATTTTTAAAATCCAAGACTTTAAACGGTATAATCCATTTTTCTCAGTGATTGCTTTGTTCAGAAATATTTCCCAAGGAAATATTGATTGTCTTATAATCATCTTCATATACGGCTCGAAGGAACGGAATATGTAGTATCCATATTAAAAGATATTTAAAGAGTATTCATCAATGATGCAAGAGTCTGAGTTAAATTAAGGTTTATGGGGAACAAGTTTCTTCATCATACACGCTATTGGCGTAATGACAGACGACCGGAAAGTTGAGGACAGCCACAAGTCGAAAACGAGATGTCACTCCATCTATTTCTTGGCTCGAATTTCACTCCCTTCAGCCCTCATCTTTTACTCTTCCTGGCCGCCTCGTCTTTCCGATCCTCCTTCTTTTTCTCTTCTTTGAGGAGCGCGCCGCGTTTAAAATATACCGCACTCATTGCCGCGTGACGTACGCCATATGGGGTTTCCATCCCTCTCTTTTAGCTTGCTTATTGCCACGTTTCAGCGAGACATAGTAATAAATATCGCAACCTGAAACCCCGTGAAGTCGTCAGGTTCTTAACTTTTGACCAAACATCTCATTCCATTTTCCTGTATCTGTATGGTAAAGTGATTATTTACTGGTGGATTTTATTCCTTTAACTTTGTATCTAATTAAAATGTTTCTCCCATTTCGGAGACAGAGATTTCTTAAAAGGGAAAGGGAACATGAAAGTGTTATTCCGCAAGTGAATCCTTTAACTAAAGAGTTTAGTAGTATGAAGAGGATGGTACGAGTAAAGTAATAGATAAAGATAGATGTGCCAGTTTCCGGCGTATCGTGTTAACGACTTGAGTCTCATCCGTCGTTCAGCCTCCCTCGTCTTCCCAGTGGAAATAAGAAGATAGAGACACGCGCGAGAGTTGCCATGGGCGTAAGGAAATGCAAAGAAGACGGAGACAGAGCAAGGGTCTGTATATGATGGCAGAAGAGTTGAGTTAAGGGAGCAAGTGCGATGGATGGACGTAGGAGGCACAACAGAAGTGAAGAATCGAGTAGCGCCATACATCCAGTCATCTGGCACTCGGGAAGATTCAAAATAGAATCGGCACAGGCTCCTCTTCCGCCACAAAAAAGTGCCGTGACCAACAAAGTTGACGATGTTTTTATTTTAATTATGCCGTTCATCTTCCCCTGTTTATGTTTTCACTTTTCGTTATTCTTTCACCGTTTTACACCTAAAGAGCTCTTTCGAAACCAACATTTTTCCTCTAAGAAGTGACTTCAAAGATTCAAGTCTTACAATGCAGATAGATGAAGACTGTTAGGAGTGTAGGAGGGATCAGTTTTTGGAAGGAGGATTATGTAAATTACTTGTATAGTGGATTTATCTTTCTTTTTTCTCTGACCTGGACTAGTGAGGACAAAGAGAGGCCCATGGTTGCATTTCCGGCATGAAGCGAGGCACGCTCTCCCTTTCCGGGAAGACAACCTGACCCTGTCGTCGGAGGACGGCGCCAGTGTTCTGCATTTTGCCTCCGTTCTGTAGACTGTAGAGTGTAGAGTATAGACTATAGACGACATTTTTCGGATAGATTGAGTACGGTCACAAAAACTGCAGACCCCATGTGGCCCTTTGCTGAAAAAATTGTCGTTCAGATTCGTTAAGCAGCGATTGTCGCGAGGGCGTGCTACTCAGGAGGCACTATTTAGTTTCAAAGGAAGTTTTTTTTGTCTGCAAAAATGAAGAAGTAAAAGTCGCCCTTCTATTTGTCACAAAATTAACTTCTTTCAAACACATTTCTTCGACATTCCCTGACAAAAGTAGGCAAATTGACAATAATGTGCTTGTCACTTTTTTGTTGCATTAAATGGGCCATCACTACTTTCCGACTGTATTGAAGAACTCGCCTACGTATTTGATACTAATTTACGTAGTTTAATTACGCCAAAATAGGGCTCGCAATCATTAATGAAATCGAAATAAGGAAATGTTGATTAAACTAATCTAAAAGTATATTTTTGTGTATTTGCAGATTATCCGGAAGTACAACGACGCTTGGAAGTCCTGGGGGTGGAAACGGTGGTAATAACGGAGGTGGCGGAAACGGTGGCGACAGTGGCGGGGGCGGCAACAGAGGTGGGGGTGGAGGAGGCGGCGACGGGGTTACTGGAAACACGACTTCGAGTGGAGATTTCTTGCGCAGAAGTCATCCCCTTGCGGATCACTCACTTCTCCATCCCGCCTATCGGGCCAACTACATGGACCAGCTTTATCACCATCTCCAAGCTACGCACAGCCCCAACCCCTCATTACACGGTAATTACGCGAGAATTTAAACTCATTAAGAAGTGTTGTTCGTCTCAACTAATTGCACTCTGCACCATATTTCAAAGTCTAAATAGCCTTTATGTAGCCGGAAGATCAATTTCAGAGTCCGACTCTACGTCTTGTTCTTTCATAAGATCTACAATAACGTAACTCTATGATAAAGTAATTTGTATTTACAATTTGATCGACTGAAATTGTTGTTATATTGATCTGATGTATTGTATTCAACACAAGATGGTGTTTTAAAAGGTTTCGGAAAATTGCTTATATGCATTTTCATAAAAAGATAATGGAGTTTGCATACTAGTTTTAACTGAACCCTTGTTCTCGGCTCTAGTTTTTCACTTAGATTTCAGAACTAAGTTTGCGCGTACTTGAGTTCGGAGCACAAGCTAGTAAAGTACTTACCTATTCATACGGGCGGATGCTCCGAGTTCACGTGTGCTTTGAAAGAGATTTTCAAAGACTACCCGCATTTCCGCCGGATGTATCGACATTTTTTAGCTAACCACGTGTTAAAATAATAGTGCACTGATTTTCATATACCCAGTTGCTTATACTAAATCAACAATCAATATTATGGCCTTTTCGTTTCTGTCTAAATAAATGTATGTATATAAAGCTAAAAAGTAATTTTCATCCAGGACTGGGTGGATTGGGGCCGGAGTACCTTCTGCATGCAGCCGGACCTGGCAGTGCACTAGCTTCATCTGAATTTCCATTTTCTATTGATGGTGAGTACAATTTTAATAATATCCATGACAAACAGAATAGTAGTAAATAGTAATAAAATAGTAGGGGCAACTTTATATTGAGAGTACCAGTTTCAAGTCGATAGAGGACAAAGGTTATTCGAAAAGTGAGTGATATATTACACCATTAAGCCATTTCCCTTTCGGGGTAGGCGTGACTCACTCGGCAGGGGAAAGGAGTAGTGTGTGGATGGGATAGAGATTTTTCAGATTGAT
>NC_046664.1:89323105-89341893 GCF_010883055.1 Belonocnema kinseyi | reverse complement strand
TAACCTTCTTACCTTCATTTATTCGTCTATCTAATTCCTCATTTATCTTCCCGTCCCTAGTAAATAAGCTACCAAGGTATACGAACTTATCAACTTGTTCAGATCTGAAGAAAATGGTGAGAACTGAACAGGGCAGGGCGAGGACATGAAGGAGACTAAAAGATACGGAATAAGAAGCGAGAGGAAGTGCAGTTTGCAGGAGTAGCTACGAGACGATTACGAAGGAAGGGTTAGACGGGGCAGCTCGTTAGCCGCCTGTACTGCCGCATAATTGAATCGACTCGGAGCGACACGACCTCATTAACACCTTAACGCCTACCCTACAGGTTGTCTCACATTTCACCATCAGGAGATCTGCCTCTGGTACCACCCAGATAACTTGTGGAATCCACTCTAATCTGTTGTTCCCTTTTCTGGACCCATAGTCGATAATCTCTTAGCAATATGTCCATATTTCTTATTCTATTCCAATCCCTCTGGTATAAACATCGCAGGTTCATTTAACGGATCCAGAAAAGAAAAAACTGATTTGTGCTTGGTACTTTGAAACACACTATTTCAAGAAATTAAGACTTGAAATTGCTGCTTTAAAAATCGAAACTAAATGATATATTTATTTGAGCAAAGAGCCCTAATGTGGTAACGTCGTAAGTGGCAACTGATTGCTTTTGAAAGACCCTGTACACTTTTGGAATGCACTCCGAGCAGCACACTTCTACACCGAGACGATCGAAGCTGCCGATCGTAGGTACCAATTTACATGTCTCAATCTCATGTTCTGTATGAGAAAAGCAGCGAACGAGATCGAGACCAAGAACGAGGCGTTGAGAGCATCCTTCTTATAATCTTTGAAGACCATTGGATTAAACGAAAGTTTATTAAAAATTTAAAATCCACTTACAATACGACAATATCAAAATCATGATATTGAGATTCGTTCATAAATTCTTCTTATTGGAAAAGATTTATAAGAAGCAAGACAAGAAATAGCAAAAAGGAAGAATTAGGATACAAGAAGCATTATCAGGATGGTCGCAGGTCAGGTCAATTTTCCAAAATATGGAACGAGTTTAGAGGACCTATAAGGTTTAGAATATATTTTAAAGATTCTAAGGGATTTGATCAGATTTCCGAGAATTTCAATAATTTTAAAGGATTTTAAAATCTTTCCAGGAATTTTCAATTGATTTCAATTATTCCAACCATTTCAACTGATTTCAAAAGATTTAAAAGAATTTGAAATGTCTCAGTATATTTTTAATAGATTCCAAGAATTTGAAGGTTACAGCTTTTTTCTAAAATTCCAAAAAATTTTCAAGACCTTTGATAAATGTCAAGGGCTTCCAAAAGATTTTAAAGGATGTACAATATTTTAGGGTATTTGAAAAGAGTCCAATGCATTTTCAATTGATCTCAGTAATTTAATGGGATTGCAGAGGATTTTAAATATTTGAAGCTATTTTTTAGATTATTCTAAGCGAGAGGCATTTTCAAAAACTATTATAAGTTTTAAGATTAAAAGAATGTCAAGGGATTACCAAAGATTTTAAATATTTTAACAGACTAGAAAAAATTTCCATATAGTTATAAAGAATTTCCTATAATTTTTGAAGATAAGGAACGATTTTACAGGATCAATAAGGTTTGATACAGAAATTCGGAGGGTTTTCATAAGATTTCCGAGGAGTTAAATGATTTTAACGGATTTCAAAAGCTCTAATAGTATTTTAATACATTTTCTAGGATATCACGAAATATCATTAAGTTTCAGATAATTTTGAGAGATTTTATAATATTTAAATTGATGACAAAGAATTTTTCACGAGGGGTGAGGTATTACGTATAGGCTTTCAAAGATTTAAAGAGATTATCAAATATTTTTTGCAATTTATTTGAATTCATTTGTAAGACACACATAATTTTGATTAATTTACTCTGAATTGTTATAAAATTCTAAATTTACTCCCTTTTTACTGAAATCAATGTAACCTTTTGGATTTTCTTTTAAATTTTCCAATTCATGTGAATTATTTTGAATTGTTTCGAAGTATTTTGAATTTGTACTCAATTTGTTAAAATTCCTCTGCAATTTTGATAAATTTCATCAAAATTGTTTTGAGTTGTTTTAAATTCAAAAGAAAATAAGTCACATTATTAATGCACATTAGTCATTTTAAGGTACTTTTTGAGTTAGAATTTTGGTCTTTAAATACTAATGATCAGGGAAAATAAAAAATTAGTAAGGGCAAAATGAAGGAAATTGGAAAATAAAGTTTTTCGGCTACCCTCAGTTAGGAATCAGGCACTGAGGGCTTGGCTAAAAGTTTCCTAGGAAATTTAGGTCATCCAATACTTACAGAAATTATACTTTAAACATAATTTCAAAAACTCCTGATAAAGATATCTCCTCAGATAAAATTAACTCCTTAGCAACTGATTACCGCGATTACATGCAATTTTCACAGCAATTTTCTTGCCTAGCTCCTGTCTGAACACTTTACTTAACAATAGGAGCACGCGAACAGGAAGCGTCTCGTTATTTGCTCCCTTCATGGAAGGCTGAGGAAGAAAGCGAATAAGAATGAAGGAGGTTTGTGGCCTGGACGTTTTAACAGCGATTTACCTGCGACCGCAATTTGCCAACGTAATACAGGAACCATCGCTTTCTTAAGTTCACCACGAAGCACTCTCATATTGCAGAATGGAACCTGGAGGGTACGCGAAGAATACCCTGAGGGCTGTTGCAGGAACAGGACTGCAGGAATAATTCTCTACCTCCCTTCCCTGTATTATACGTGGCACAGTACCTGTTCGCGTTTTAATCGAGGAACTCTGTCGTGCTCGGTTTTCACCTGGCTGACCGCACTGCTAGGGCGAGTATAGAGTTACTCGCGGTGAGTTCTCCTTCATTTTCAAATGTTTTTTTTTTCATCGAACCGCCTACCAATTCGTTCAGCGATCAAATTTGCGGTGGTTGGCAAACGAGCGGCACCTTTTAACGCCAGCAACTTTTTCGCCTCGATTTTTATTATAAACAGAAAGGGTGCTTAAGAATCGACTAAAAGTTATGTGGTGAACCGCACCAATTGTGCTACAAGGTCTCTGCTTTCGATGTATGAAATGTCATTAGCATATTCTGCCACTTTTTTCACCCAATCCCGCTTTTTCCCTTGTTTCCTCCACCAATTTGAAAAATCCCCTGAAACAACTAAAATCTAAAATTTCGACCCAATTTTACCCTGTAACAAGACGTTTAAAAGAGATTCTCTTTTATGATAGCAATTTTAATATTCCCTGAAGAGGAGAAATAAGGAGAATTTTCTCGAAAAATTCTTTTAAATAAAATTAATGTAGATAATAATGTTAAATTTAAATTTGAATGCTTGAAATTCCTGACGTTTCAAGTTAAAATACTGAATTTTCAACATATTAGTTTAACTTCTGACCAAAGAAGGTTTTTCAGTAAAAAACAGAGAAAAAACCAATTAGTTGAATTTTCAACTAAAAACATGAATTTTCATCTAACAATATTAATTTTCTGCCACAAAAGACAAATTTTTAACCAATTAGTTCCAAGTTTAATCAAGTATAATTTGAATTTAATGCTATAGCGTTTAGTAATTTATAAAAAGTAATTACAATAAATGATAAAAAAGAGCTAACATGAAATATAATTTTGTAACCATGTAGCAATTGCCTTTTTAATAATAAAAAAATATATTACATTTCTACCGATAAAGGTTGAGTTCCAAACCAAAAAGATGAGTTCTCAACAAAATAATTAAAATTTTTACTAATAAAGATTTTTCAGTCATGGAAGAAAAAATTGTTGAACTGTAAGGCAAAATGACGAATTAAAAAAAATGTCGAATTTTCAATATGATGTGATGAATATTCAACAATAACGTTAATTTTCAAGCAAATAGTTGAATTTCTTACGAAAACAGTTGAATTTTCAGTAAAAAAGAATTAACTTTCTAAAGAAACCATCTTAATAATATGCAATAAAATTAAGACTATGCTAGTTATAATAGATTTTATGCTTTCACGATGATTCATTTTGATAAAGAGATATTTCGGTTTTCACTCGAGTAAAAAACTACGAATTGTTTGCCGACGTTCCGTGAACATTGCAGTTCACATCTTCAGGGCTGACCTGAAACTGAGGTATCAGGTCATGATGTTCTTAGGTATACTTTCTACGATGCCTGTGATTGGCCAGAGCGCCACACCGTGGGGACTGGTCGAACTTGATTGGCCAATCAAGTCTTTTTTAAAAAGGACTAAGGTGTTATGGTGGTTATGGTGGTAGAAGCAAAATTTTGAAAGTCGGAAGTAATATGCAAAAAAGCAGCGTACATGAGGCCCCATTAATGAATTATAATTTATTCGCAGTTGATTTTTATATGGCTTGGTTTTACATATAAGAAAATTGCATATTTGAAAAAATTTCATCTTCGTAATTCTTTAATTTTCCGTGAAAAATAATCAGCTGATACAAATAGATTAAAATTGCAAAATCTAAGGAAACAAAAACATAGAAAGCAGATTTTTCAAATAGTTATTTTTTGTCTTTTAAATTATTTCTTTTAAGCTTACTTATAGAAAAATACTTTGAACAGCTGAGGGTTCTATACTAAATAGAATACCTCACACCAAAATTTATGAGAATAATAAATCAAAATTTGTCTACTGAAGTATTCAGCCGACCTTTTAAAGCTATCTAAAAAAATGCCAACACAAAAATTGCAAGAAAACTTGTTAAAAGAAAAGGCGCTATTGTTGGATGGGACTTTCGATTAATATTCTCGACATACCCATATTATACCCTTTTTGGGAAAAAATCCCCTTTTTTACCTAAAATTGAACTTCTGAACCACTGTGATGCCTGAATTATGTAGGAAAAAAAGCACAAGTTGAATGATCTAATTTGTAACCTGATTTTATATATCGTATTTTCGAGAAGAAATATCGAATATTTGTTGACCTTTTAATCATGGAATTTCTGTTTAATTTGCAGGTTCAAGACTGGGAAGTCCTCGTGCGTCAGCAATAAGGGCGAGTCGTAAGAGGGCTTTGAGTAGTTCGCCATACTCAGATCGTTATGATCGTTTTGATATTGACAGCATGATCAGAATGAGTCCCAACAGTTTAGCTTCCTTTGTAAATGGATCGCGAAGTAGTAGCACAAGTGGCAGTTATGGACATCTGTCAGCCGGTAGGTTTATTAAACAAATTTTAAATAATTCTTTTAGAGTTTAGACTTTTCTCTTCCGAGAAAATGTTGGTAACATCTTTCGGAATGTCGTAAACAATGAGAGACAATACGAGTTCAGAATTAACCAGTGTTACAAGGTCCTTTTCCCTAAATCGTTTTAATGAATCAATTTAAATACAATGCAAAGATCTATTAATTAAACTACGCCGTATTGACTGACCAAAAACTCTACGTATTTTTAAGTTGAGGCAGGCAATTTAGAAAGAAATCGAGTAATCAATGAATTAGAATTCAAATGGCGAACTCGGTGGTCGTAGCTTGGCGTGACATGTTAAACACAGGTAGTCTTTGTTTGGGATTCGCAAGAGGCAACGAGAGTATCGCGCCATTTTGTTATGCACAATTGTGAAAGTCATGTGATAAAAGTTTCATTAAGTAGAAAAATACTAAAATATAAAAATATAATAGTTAAAACAAGAGATCTATAATAATCACACTTGTACTCAGGTGTTGTGACTACACGACTCCTGTGTCTGAAAGCGGCTGAAGACGCGGCACAGTCAATTCTTATTCAACCATTGTCTACTTGCCGGAAGTACGCCGCGCAAGCCGAGGACTGTTAATTGAGCAAATAATTTTTTTTTTATTCATTCTCAGTCTTTGTAAATACTTGCAAAATTATGTCTTTCTTCTGATCAGGAAAACGATTTCTTCTTCCTTAGTCACTTGATTTAACAACTAAATTTAGAAAACAATTTAGCTTGAAAGTCGAAGCCTGAGTTCTTGATTAAATTGTTGCGTCGTGATGAAATTGTAAGAATTCCTTTTTGTTCCAGCCATGAGTCCAGCGCTGGGAATGCATCCAGGAATGACTCCACACTTCCAGCAACTGCAGGCTCACCTGTTGCGAAGCGCTGCTGCCGCTGCGGCCCTTATCCCGCCCCATCCCTTACAGCCACCCTGTCCACCACCACCACCCCAATCGCAGGCCCACCACCCTCATGGGCATTCCCACACACATTCCCATTCCCATGCCCACGTCCACTCACATGGACATTCCCACAACCTCAGTCAGCACTCGCAGCTTTTCCCCGTGTCCCCACATTCCACGGGAACGAATGCTATCAGTAACCACGCTGGAGGAGTTCCTACAAAGAATGAAGTAAGTTATTTGCATCTAGCCGCTTTAAACATCTACTCCGCGCGTTCCTTTACTGTTTTCTGCGGGCGTTAATCGTTCACTGACTGCGTTTGAAGTGCCGACCTTCTGCGAATCAGTAATAATTATGATTCATTCTAAGATCGAAATGAACTCTACTTTCTTATCAACTACAGTCAAACTCTGATTTAACGCCACCAGTTATATCCCTTCCGAGAATTGACGCCGGGCCGCAAGTAGGTGTAAAAAGCACTGTGGGGATATTGCGCTGGTCACTCTGGCGTGAACAAACAAAAGTTTTCAGCCGAAGCGGCTCTCTCTTGAGTTTATTCTCTACCGCCGCCAGTCCCAAAACCGTCACAGTCTCAGAGTTACACTACATTTTATGCACTAAAATCAGGTCACAACAATTTCATAAATTAAAATGATATATTATTAAATAAATTATACTAATTATAAAAATAATAAAAAATAAATTATTTAAAATTATATTATTAAATAAATTATATTGTATTATCAGAGACAAATATATAACAACAAAACTAGTGATATACAAAATAGAAGCTATTATTAATTAAAACTCTTATATTACATAAAAATAAAAATTTAGAGGTTATTACACAAAGTTATTTGGTCCAATTTTACATTCTTTGGCGAAAATTAATTTGCACAGATAAGACTTATTATAGAAAACGAAGATCAATTTATCCAATTAAAACCCCTTTTTTCCCACCTTAATATTTCTGTGAAGGGGGAATCAAGTTTAATCAAAAAGTCTTTACTAATTATAAAAAACATGATCGAAAATTTGCAAGCATTCATATAAAAAACACAATATTCTCTAGCATTGAAGGACATTCTGCTGATACAGCAAATATTTTAAGTGTTGATTTTTCAATTTTCTTTTTTCAAATTGCAATCTTTTTTAGCTTTTTAGTTTTTTAAACATTGACAAACATTGACAGTTTTCTAATGTGTACATTAAAGGTAACTAAAAAAAATAATTTGAAATAACATACAATAACTATGTAATGTGTGGAACTGGAACTGGACAGTTCTTAAATTTTAGGCTTTTGAAATCTGTGCATTTATATTTTTATAATATGGAAATTTATTTCATATTGTACAATTAATTATTTTATAGTCCAATTTGATATTGACCAATGTTTTAAGGGATAGATAACATGAAGTTAAATATACTGATTTTTAATTTTGATTCTTTGTATGAAAGGTAACATGAAATCGCTAAGGTTAAAATTTCTTATTTTAAAATAGATAATAATTGCTAATTTATAATTCATAAAAAAATTTGAGGCAAAAAAATAAGACATTTTAATTTTGATGATTTCCACGTTGAAAGTGTATATTGCATGACGTTTTAAATATTCCTCATTTGCAGATTTTATCATTACGAAAGCTTCGAATTTAAATTTATTCAGTAATAAAGGCTTTTTATTTTAAATTCAATTTAAAACGATTTTTATTTAAAATGCTTCAAATTGAAGTTGTTAATTTAATATTGTACCATTTTGATCGATTATTGAGACTATTAGATTATTTCTGAGAATATAATTTTTAATAATAAAATTTCTAATAATTGAGTGAGGAATTTTTCATTTAAATTATTGGATGGAGAATGCTTCCGAGTTTAAATAAGTGTTATTTGAAATTTTTCAATTATTTTTAAGTTCCTTCATGTATACTTGTTTAGGATCTTCAGTGTAGTGATTGTAATGAATCTGTCGAAGATTGTCTTATCACTAACTATGTATATTTATATTAATGAAAATTTGTGTCGATAAATAATGACAATAGTATAATTAAAGAATAAGCGTGGTGGTTTGTCCAGTAATTGAATTGATTGGATTTTTTTAAAGTTATACCTGAAATCTAAAAAATTAATGAACAGTATAAACTAACTAATGTCTAATGAATCGATAAAATCATCTTTGTATTCGCAAAATTAAAGCATAGATCGGGCAGCTAGCAGTGATGCAAAACAAGTGTTGACTGCTGAATAAACAGAAAGATTGCAAACAAATAATATTGAATAATCGTTGCAAACGCTGCTGGTTCTTTTCTTTTAGGGTCTACCGTTTCCCTTGCGTTCACGCAAAAGCTTCTTAGGACCTTGGTCCTCGTCGAACCTGTGCAAGGAACGTATTGGGTTACTATGCAAGGTCCTCGGGTTACAACCAATCTCGCGCACATTATTTCGCTCGAGTCTTCATGCGATTCCTTTTCTTTTCATCCTGATTTATTTACATCCGCGGCGGCGTTTTCATTTTTTATCTCAGGCCCTAGTACCCCTCCATCTCTCGTATGTCTGCACGCTGTAAACTGTAAAGTCTCGAGTCCGATTGTATCGGCTTGTATTTCGCTCCTATCCTCTTGGCACACAGTCGTGACTGCTTCTGCATGGTCCCACTCTATGGTCCCACTGTGGGACCACTATGCTGTGTTCTCTGTAGGTATGAGAATTGAGAGAGGACACAAGAAGAGGCAAAAAGACGATGAGATGGAGCTCACGCTTGAGTGTGTATGCTCGGAAGAGAAAAGGAGAGAGAGAAGGATGGAGATAGACTCTTTGCCCGGGGCATAGCGGGGAGCCACGTACGTGCACGTACACGCACTTAGCCGGGTATCCGGAGTTACGTCTATATCAGGGAACGAATACAACTCGACTTCTCAAATGGTTTACGATGCTTTGCAACCATCGATTCAATCGATGTAGCATTCAACTGATCGATTACGCAGTAATTCCTAAATTATATGTGGTTACTAAACGGCTCAATTCAAACGATAAAGTCATCATTATTAATCCTAACAATAAATCTAATTATCTAGAGTTTATATTCAGGGTGTCTGCCGTGCCTGGAACACCCGAAATTGTCAGGGAATTTGTATATACCTGGAAAAACCTGGAAATATCAGAGAATTTTTTTTAAAGTTAGGGATGTTTTGCGCGAGTGTGTTTCATTTTTTTATTTAGATTCAGTTTAAATTGCAATAGCAAATTGAATTACAATGACTCTTCATTTGTATAGGTAGCTTTATATTTTTATATTTATATTATTTATATATTTATGTATTTATATTACTACATTCAACTATAATCTTTTTTGGCTGAAATATCAGCTACTATATTTTTCGTTCTGAATTCATCTTCGTTGGAATGCAAATTTAAATACTTGGTTAAAAATTAGAAACGTTTTTTAAAACTTAATTTTTGTTGAAAATATGTTATGGTTAAAAATTTGTCTTTTTAGATCTAAATTCAACGTTTTCGTTAAAAGTTCAAGCATTTGGTTAAAAAATGTTTTTTTTTTTATAGAAACTTTATCATCTTATTTGAAAAGTTACCTTTTTCGTTAAAATTTCAAGAATTCCAGTTAACTATTCATCATTTTATTTGAAAAATGATCTTTCACTTTGAAAATTAAACTACTTTATTAAAAATGAAACTGTTTTGTTAAAAATTCATGTTTTTGGTTTAAAATTTATCTATTGCAGTTGAAGTTTCGTAATTTTAATTGAATATTCATCACTTTGGCTTTACATTTTTTTGCGGAAAATTGATTCTTTTAACTAATAATTTAACCGTTCCGTTTTAGAGAAAAATTCAAGAAATTAATTGTTATTTTTTTAGTATTATTTAATTCTTTAATTAACCGCTGGTGCAAACATATTTAAGAATATCTTGTAATACAAGTTGTCAAAACTTTCTAAATTAAGAGTATGAATTAAATCCTTAGAAAATGAAAAAAATATTATTTATAATAAAATAGCAAAATTTTATACATATTTCGAGTTCATTATTTTAAATAATGCAAAATATCTAAATGTCTCTGTACTGTGAAACATTATACCTGGAATGAACTTGACATACCTGGAAAAAACCTGGAATTTTCAGGGAATTTTCTTCCATGATTTGAGTAGACACCCTTTTTATTCTTATAATTTTTTGTGTAAACTGTGTCGATATTGATTCCCGGTAGTATAACGATGATTGAACCGAATGTGTTACGCTCACCCAGAAAGGGATTAAACTTAATGGTATAGTCATAATAACAAACTATCCCTTTCTTGTTACATAGATCGTGGATACGTGTAGGAAACCATTAGATGTTTCGAGTAGATCCATAAGCGCAGAGGCTGATACATCCACGAGAAAAACGTCAACTAAAGTGAAGAAAGAACCAGCCACGATAAGTGCTACGACTACGATACCTCCAAGTCATCCACAAGGACTCAGTCCCAGTGAAGACTGTCGAGACGAGCCCGGTGACTTCATTGAAACGAATTGTCATTGGAGGGAATGTGGTCAAGAATTTCCGTCTCAGGTAATGACATTTTTCAGTTGATTCTTTATGCTTTTTTATGCTTCACTGAATCCTTCCCTAACTTGAAACAAACGTTTCAGGATGAACTCGTCAAACATATCAATAATGATCACATTCACGCGAATAAAAAGAGTTTCGTTTGTGGATGGCAAGATTGTTCTAGGGAGGAAAAGCCTTTTAAAGCTCAGTACATGCTGGTTGTTCATATGAGAAGGCACACTGGAGAGAAACCTCACAAATGCACTGTAAGTTCTCGACTGAAAAAATCACAATTTCATATCAATCTTCTCCATTTCAAAACTGTGTCTCTAACTTTTGGATTATTTTTACAGTTCGAAGGCTGCTTCAAGGCCTACTCGAGACTGGAGAACCTAAAAACTCATTTGAGATCCCACACTGGTGAAAAACCCTACATGTGTGAATATGAAACTTGTAATAAAGCTTTCAGCAATGCTAGCGATCGAGCCAAACATCAAAATCGAACACATTCTAATGAGGTAAGTTCCAGTGAAGTTCATTAAGCCTATTTTTTAGATCGCTTCTGAGTCAACATAGATTTTTACCCATATTTATCTTTTTACTGTAGAAACCTTATGTATGTAAGGCACAAGGATGTTTGAAAAGGTACACGGATCCATCATCGCTGAGAAAGCATGTGAAAACTGTTCATGGTGCCGATTTTTATGCCAACAAAAAACATAAAGGCGGAACTGGAAGTGATGGTGGAACTAGTGGAGGAGGTGGTGGTGGAGTTGGTGGAGGTGGCGGAGGAGGTGGAAACGGAAGCGATGAAGCAGGAATTGGACATAGTAGTCCAAGTAGAAGTGAAGATCTTCATCCGAAGACTCCCAGTGTCTCGAGTCCTAGCGTCAAGTCGGAGAGTGAAGCCAACAGTCCACCCAGTATGATGCAGCAACAGGACAGTCCACTGCACGTGGCTAACTGCAACGATGACTCAAATGGTGTGAACGTTGGACCAGTATCTGATGTTGTCTTTGCAGACGAACCTTTCAACGAAGAACCAGAGGATCTGGATATCGCGGATCTTCCAGTTGCTCTTAGAGCAATGGTAAGTCTTCTATTTCAATTACCATCTTATAGATCCATCAATCAAACCTAAACTTGATGAATCTAATAATAAATATGTTATATTTTGTAGGTTGGAGGACTAGAATCGCATCAGCAGATTCAACCTGTATCGAGAAATCGTTTGAAAGGGAGATTAAGCGCGAAACCATTACCGATGTCTCAGATCTCTCTAGGTGGCATGAGAGGAAGCCGCAATATGATGGGTCTCCAGGGAAATATTGGCGACCTCAACAAAAGAATTACAGATCTCAAAATGGAGGGTGTTCCGAATAGGCAGACGAGCCTCTCTGACTTGCAACTGAGACTCCAGCCGATGAGTGAACATCGAAGAGATAGTAACAGCACCGTGAGCACCTACTATGGAAGCATGAAGTCTACTGATTTTGGAAGTAGGCGAAGCAGTCAGGCGAGTGGAGTGAGTGCCATGGGTCGAATTGGTCCCATGGGACCTGGTAGTTTCTATGATCCCATCAGTCCCGGCACTTCAAGAAGGAGCAGTCAAATGAGCACTGCTTCCAGTAGGATGGCTCCACCAGTTCATCTTCAAGGGCCTTACTCGACAAGTAACTTAGTCGTTCAAACCCAGAACATGTCTCTCCAGGTTAGTACACTTTAGCTAAATTAAAATTTAAGAAATTCAAACTGGATAAAAATCAAATCTAAAATCGTATTTAACGTCCAATGATCGAGTTAATGTGTAGAATTCTAGAAAATAAAATCCAGAATCCAAAGAGCAAATTTGTATAATAGTAGGAACAGCACCGAAACTACGAGTTTCGTTGCTGTTTGTATCTCCTCAAATTTTTCTTGCCTTCGTGAAGATGCTGTATAAGTGCCGAAACGTTGGTGATTCTTTTTTACAAATGTTTTTTGTGGTGATTTGATAATAATAAAAATAAAAAAGAAATAAAAAAAGAGAATTTGGTTGGTTGCATGCTCATTTTTCTTTTCTCTTTGTTATTTTTTGTTTAAAAAAGAATTTTTCTATTTTCCTTTTCAGGAAAATTTTTTGATCTTTTTTGTTTAAATTACAATATGAACATTTTATAGTGGTGGTCCTAATTTGGTCGTTAGATTCTTGGTTTTATTTTCATGAATTCTGCATATTAGTACACTTGATCATATGAATGTATCTCTACAGCACTACATGAAAAAGAATTGAAAGCAAGGAGTCTATCGTACCTGAAAATGTCAGTGATTTTTATTTAGCCAAGGAATTTTTTCGCCAACGTGATTCATTTTTTTTTATATTGTAATATAAAATTCAGTGACAATGATTCCTCATTTGTAAAAGTTTTACTATTTTGTTGAAAACTTGTTTTTTGTCTATTTCAAAATAAATTTTTTTGAATTAAAATTTAACTATTCTGTTTTTCTTGTTTAAAAATTCATAATTTTTAGAGGAAAATTCAAGTATCTCGTTGAAACTGCATGTATTTTGTTGAAAATTTACTACTTTGTTGAAAATATTTTCTGTCTCTTGACAGAAAAATATTTCATAATCAAACATTTAATTCTTGTGAAAAAGTCGTATTTTTGGGTTGAATTAAACTGTTTTTGATTAAAAATTTAGAACTTTTTTTATTACATTTTAAACTACTACATTTTTCTTTTGGAATTTATCTTTTTTTTTTTAAATAAAAACTTTACCACTTTGTTACAAATTAAACTCTTTTGTTTAAAACTAATTGTTTTTGTTGAACGTTCACTACTGTAATTGAAAATTCATCTATTTGGTTGAAAACTGAGCTGTTTTGTTGAAAATTCGTTTTTTCCTTGGCCGAAAATTATTTGTTTTACTGAGAATTTAATTATTATAGTTAAAACTTTAACTAGTTCGATAATAATGGTTGTTCTTATTATTTTTGGAAAAAATTCATCTTTTTTAGTTTTAAATTCAACTATTTGGTTGAATAGATGTATTTTTTCGTTCAAAACTCAACTATTTAATTGAAAATTCATCTTCTTGTTTGAAAATGTATCTATTGCAGATAAAGATTTATAATTTTAATTAAAAATACATAAGTTTGGTTAAAAATTAGCCTTTTCTGGCGGGAAATTAATTATACTAATTGAAAATTTAACTGTTCCACTTTTTGTTAAAAACTGTTCTGTTTGAGTTCAGGATTCAGCTATTTAGTTTAAAATTGATCCTTTTTAGTTGCAATTACACTAATTGGTCCTTCAGAGACAAATTCAAGAAATTAATTGTTGTGTTTTTAGTACTATTGATTATTTAATTAATCGATGGTGCTAATATATTCAAGAGTATCTTGTAACATAAGTTGTCAACGCTTTCTAAATTGAACATAGCAATTGAGTCCTTAAAAACTGAAAAACGCCATTATTTATTGTAAACTCGCGAAACTGTATACATATTCCGAGTTGATTACTTTAAAAGATGCAAAATATTTGAAAGGCTCCATACTGTGAAAAATTATACTTAGAAAGAATATGAGATACCTGGAAAAAGCCGGGAATTGTCCAGGAATTTTCTTCCAGGTGAAAAAATAAACCACTTATTTATTTGCAGGGACCCCAGGGTATTAACGATTGGACTCCGATTAGTCATTCTCAACAACCTTCTGGAGACCGAAGAATGTCCGAACCAGCTCGCCAACAAGGTCAAAGAGTCTCACCACCTATGCCTCCAAGGCCAAGGTCAGCACAGTTGCCTGAATTGCATCCCAACCAAGAAGTCATCTTAGACGAAGTTGGTGAAGGAGAGATGGTAGAAAACAAGCTTGTCATGCCTGACGAATTTTTGCAATACCTCAATCAAGTCCGAGCGGGAGGTAATCAAGTGAGCTATCGCGGAAGTCCTCTGCCGAATTGTCGTTCACCGATTTGTACAAATCCACTACACTTTCAACGACAACAATCACCCTGTAATTACAACCAACAGCACCAGATACCCCGCTGTTTCATGAACCAACAACCCAATAATCAGCAACAAAATTGTAATGAATTTACGAGCAATAATTCACATTACCCTCAGTGTCCAAGTTCACGAATGAGTCAGGCTTCTGGTTATTGTCCACCTCAGAACTTTGCGCCTCAAAATAGCTCCTCTCAAATTGCTAGTCCAGGATCTGTGCAGGTTATGTCACCAGGGTCTCACTATGCTGCGAGCCACACGAGTGATCAACCAATGAATTCACCAGCAGCTGGAGCTCTACCTCCTCAACAAGGACCTCAGAATCTGCAGCCTAATACGGCGCAATTAAGCAGAATCTGTCCGCAGCACAGTGAGCATGGTTACTACCCTAATGGTTGTCAGTGCCAATCGACAGTGAATGGCAATAGTCAACCTATTAATACACAACCTTGTTCTCCAATGCACACACAAATTCCGCAACCTTGTTCAGCAGCTCATATAAACAGACCAGTTGCTCCTTGTCAACCACTTTCTCCACAATGTGCTGAGCAGCAGCTACAAAGTCAGCGACCGATTGGGAATATGGTTCACAGTCAATGCGCCATGTCTCCTGCTAGTGATCAGTGTCATCAGCCGATGCAAGTCAGTCTTACCGATGTGCGTGGAGCTATTTCAAACTGTAAAACTCCAGGTCCAGGTATCCAATGTATGCCCGCTGCTGTTGATCAGTGTCAACGTGTAGGTCCAGTTTGTTCGCCATCAGGACTGGCAAGTCAGAAGCCGCCAGTTCCCATCAATCCAGATGTTCAACAACCTCAGCGGATGCAAACATCACCATGTCCACAAATGACTAATAATTGCGCACACCTAAATCAGACTGCTAACATTCATAAACAGACAAGAGTTTGTTCTCAAGGCAATTGTCAGGTTCAGTTTTGTTCTCATAGTTGTCGCGGTCCGAATGATCCACCTCAGTTCAATTGTGCCAATGAATGTCAATGGGAATATGGTGCAGATCAGTGCTACCATAATCAGCCTGGAAATGGGCAGGAAATTCAGTGTAGAGACATCAGCCAGTCTCAGCAAGGATCTCCGATGAAACCACCTCAAGGAATGAGGCAGGACTCTTACAGAAGGACTTTGGAGTATGTTCAACAATGTAGAAATTGGTCTGGAACTGCTCAAGTTCACGAGGCGAGCGTGTCAAGTTCGACTCATCCGATGTCATTGCTTCAACCGGTTCCGGCAAGCTCAAATATGATACTCAACGACATGACATCTTCTCTCAACTCTTTGTTTGAAGAAAATCGGTTTTTGCATATAATGCAATAGACAGCTTTAAATTTGGAAGATTTGTGTGAAACTTTCGGTTGAATGTAGAAAGGAAAAAAACGAAAGAATGTTTGAAGTAAAATGAAGTTTCTGAAGAGGAACTGATTGTAAAAATTATTGTTATTGTTGAAGTATTTTTGATACCAGTATAAGATAAATGAAATTTAAAATTGAAGCAATACTTCTTGGTAAAGTCGCTGATATCCCAGTTATTTTTGGTAGAAAGAGGATTGCCAATCTATATTTTATTAACTAGTATTATCACGGATTAATAAATTGCATAAAAAAATGTGGTATCACAATGTGTCTTAGATTTGTCACCTCAGCCTGCTTTAGTCGAAACAAGGCATTTTCATAATTTCGCATTGTAAATTTAGTCGTTTTACTCACTGTCAATTGGACAATTTTTTTATATTCGCCCGAATGGTACGCGCTGTGATAAGAGAGGAAATGTGGAGAACTGAAAAATGTTTTTCCATGATCTTCGTCGCATTATGAGGACGAGGAGTACGAGATCGATAATCGAAGATATTAACCTCAATATAATTCATGAAGGCCAATATTAGTTTTTAATGATTGTAGATAGATAGCCTGTAAGTAAATCGATAAGTAGACAAGTAGAGTAACGCAGAAAGAGGAGATTTATGTGTATGTAGTTTTAGATTTTATGAACTAGATCAGACGATCATGACTTGCGCTGTGGAAAGTGCTTAGAAACTCATGTTAGACATACCTTTCTGTTTTTGTTATACAAATGATTTTGTACGAATTTTATTATACGTGGCTTCTGAACGAATATGTTGTGAATACTATACATATGACTGAACTATACATATAATGTATGTGCTTACAAGCACAGTGAAAGCATTTTGAAGAAAATGAAGATTTGCTATCTAAAAGTTGTTGATTATTTAAAAAACAAATAAAATACTTCCTACTCCCTTCAATAATCGTGTAGTTTATTGTCCTGGTGCATTTAATAACTACTTCAGATGGGTAACATAATTCCCCACATGCAGGGCAATTTGGTGTCCTGGATTATACTAATCAAACTTCTGGTTTTATAATTACAAAACTTGGGAAAGAACATCATTTTAGTACCTTATAAAAAATTCCAGTGTAAAAAATTGGTTATATCATTGCAAGACAGAGTAAAAAAATATTACGTTTCCGAAAAATCGCTCTCATAGATGTCCACACATGCCTGCTCGGTTACAAGAGATAAATTCAGAAAACTTCAGAATCTGAATTCCCATTAATACGTAAATTGTCCCCCATAAAAAGTTCCAGCAAAGAGTAGAAAAAAAGTAAAATCTATTATTTTTAATCGACTTAGAAAAATGCAATGGAAGCGTATTGAGAGGAATGAAAAGATGAAGGAATGCAAAAGAAAGAATAGGATGAAAGAGAATAATGTCACTCTGAAGACGTAAAACCTAGTCCTTTTAATCGATTAAAAAAATTTCAGTTGTAAATACAAAATAATTATATTGATAGAAATAATTTGTATAGTATTGTCAACAAACATTTTTATAATTCTGTTTAAAGATAAATAAATTTTGCTTACCTTGCACAGCATTATTAAATGCATTTATTAGTATTTATTATATTATTAAATCTATGATTTGTTTTAAAAATATAAAATAGAATAACGAAAATTACTTCACCGTTATGGCAAAAAAATGGAAATTTCCAAACTTTATTCCACAAAATCGAATGGAAACGATGCTTGAGTACATATTTCGTGGACAGATGAGAAGGAATTACAATAATCGAAAATAAAGCTTGTGAGTTTGGAATTAAAAATAACCTTCATAAAAAAATTCAAATTTCCAAACTTATGTTGCACGGGAATGAATAGAAACAATGTAAGCGCACATATTATGTGGGCAGATTAGAAAGGATTAAATAAATAGAAAATAGAGCATGTAACTATGGAATGAAAAATAGCCATGCGAAGTGTGGCTATTGATCGGATTCAGAGGAATTAAAAAAGTAGAAAATATGTTCGCCTGCATGGAATACAAGACAAGTGTCAATCGTTAAGGAAATATAAAAGAATTGATTTTGAAGATAAACCTATTATTTCGTTGGACACTTCTCCCGATGGAAAATTAGCACATTCAGAAAATTAAATAATGCTCACTCTTTCGTTTAAATCTGAAAACATTAATTTTTTTTCTATTATTCTTTTCTAAAGGGATGAGTCCAAGTTTGGAGTCACGCAGGCAATAAATTACGTAATGTTTTTAAATTTATGTTTAGGTATCACTTTAAAGGTGCGAATGTTGTACGCTAATTAGCCGAAAAGTAAGGAAATTTGATAGCTTTTAAAAACAGTGAATTTTGAAGCATAGTTTTTTATTGAAAAAATAATAGGAAAAATCTGAAAAAAATTCATGGTGGCACTTCAAAACATTTTCGAACAGATTGCCGTCGAGAAATTTGCAAAATATAAACAATTGTTCGTTTTTGTGAATAAATATGCAACCGCGCTATCTTCAGTCCTAATGAATATGATAATAAAGTGATTTAAATTGGAGGTAGTTACTTGAACTATCTGTAATAATTTACAATTTGTAGGAAATATGCGCTTCTTGTTGTCTTCGTACAAATTGCGATATTCGAAGTCAGTTTTTTATATAGGAAAGCAAGTGCGAGAGCCCAGCGTGGCGCCGTTTTTTCAGGGGATCGTCCTCGGTTTTCCTCAGCCCAACCTACCCAACTTGTGCCTTCGAGCCTCACTCTGGCCTTTGAACCCTTTCCCTG
>NC_046664.1:89303011-89323005 GCF_010883055.1 Belonocnema kinseyi | reverse complement strand
CTGGCCTTTGAACCCTTTCCCTGTCTTGAGGAAAACCGAGGACGATCCCCTGAAAAAACGGCGCCATGCTGGGCTCTCGCCCCTTGCTTTCCTATATAAAAAACTGACTTCATTTATCGCAATTTGTACAAAGACCACAAGAAGCACATACTTCCTTCTAATTGTAAATTATTACAGATAGTTCAGCTAACTACCTCCAATTTAAATCACTTTATTATCTTCATTAGAACTGAAGATGGTGCGGTCAAATATTTATTCACAAAAAACGAACAATTATTTACATTTTGCAAATTTTTCGACGAAAATCTGTTCAGAAATGTTTAATGTACCATCATCAATTTTTTCAGATTTTTTCTATTATTTTTAAATAAAAAACTATGCTTCAAAGTTCACTGTTTTTAAAAGCTATCAAATTTCCTTATTTTTCATCAGATTTGCAGATCTGTAAGCTACAAATAATTTTTTGGAATATTACTTTTCGGCTCATTAACGTGCAAGATTTGCACCTTTAAAATGATACCTCTTTCATTAACCTAACATTTTTTCTTCACACACTTACTCAACATCAAAGCCAGAAGACTCGAACGTAATTAAAGCAATAATTTTTATATTTCTTAACAAAAGTTTCAGAATAACAAAACATTTGGATCAGGGTGACAGAAAATGATTTTCCCCAGGATTTTTAAATTCATTTTACTTCATAAAGTTTCGGAACACTTTTTGTGTTGTTTTCCATCGATGTGACTTTACTTTCGATTTGTCAGGGATAAGTAATAAGAAGTAAAACCGTACGGAAATTTTTTTTACCGAAAATGAAAGAAACGAAAGTTTTTTGAACAAATAGTGTTTTAGTTATATAAAAGAGGAAAAACGATACAAAAATTATATATTTTTTTCAAAATATGTTCTTATGACTGCAAAAAAGAGAATTGGCATTAAAAAGTAATTATTATGTGTTATTAAATTGCTGATAATTTCGATAAGTAATATTGTTATATTTACAAAGCTAATAAATTTGTTGTCTACCTTTCTAACATTCTTTAAACTATAATAAAGAATTGATTCATTTTAATTTTGAAAAATTAGTTAAAATCTTTTTCATTTAATAAAGTAAATTTTCATCTTTTTTATATGTAGTATATATTTTGTATCATACTATTTATTATTTGTGAACATTTAATTGCATTTTTTTACTTTATTTAAAAGTAATTCTAGTTACAAGAAAGGTGGAAAATGGATACGCCGTCAAAAATAAATCGCTCCTTTAAAATAAATGTGTAGCTTGTATACGATCATAACTTCTTGTTATAATGATAATGAATATAATATTTGAGCATATAATAATGTTTTTTAAACAATATTTACAAAAAGTTATTTGTTTTGAGTTTATTTAATATAAATCTAGAGGTTCGACAAATAATTTTCTCATCAAATTTTTGTTTTGCTTAATATATTATGACAAAGCATCTGCAATTAATTCAGGGGCGCCAACCCCTGGGAGGGAGGCAGTTCGGGCGGCTGTCCGACCTATTTTAAGGGGGGGCGGCGAAAATTAGAAAATATATTGTGTAAATAAATTAACTAAAAATGCACGAAAAATAAGAGAAAATAATTAAGTAAAGAAAGTAAAATAAAACTATAAAATAAATAAAGCGGGTACAAAAAATTCCATTTGGAGAAAAAGTAGATCAGAGTTCAATAGCTAATCATTTTTTTCAAATTGGCAATTATAAGTGATGCAAGAACGTATCCTGATTATTTTTTCGATTACAACAAATATATCGCAAAAAAAGACATTTAAACATTCCTCTTATTTCGATCTTCATGTTTTACAATATTATAATAATAAAAACTAAATAATGAATAAACGCTGTTTCCTAATGTTTTTAAAACATAGAAATTTTTTCAAAAATTTGCAAAATGACAATGATTTAATTGAGTAAAATTTCAGATATTCTCGATCCACCATCCCACCACTGTAGGAATGCTTCACCCCTCAGTAAAAGTTTATACTTCTTCTGGTTTAGTGCCGCTGAGTAGAACCTTAAGTAATTTTTGAATAACCGATACAAATAAATCATTCAAGTCTTAATAATTCAAATGTTCAATATTTATGCGAAATAGTATATTAGAGTTTTAATTTTAAATTATTTGTAATGTAACTTAATCTCTTATACCTTTTTCTATTTAAATTGCTGATTCCTTATTGAAGAATTTTTGTGCTACATAAATGACTAAGGATTGGCGCCACTGAACTAATGTTACTTTATGTTATGTTATGTTATGCAGAGGTGTTATGCTGACAGGACTTGAATATAATTTAAATAAAATTATTTATCTGTGCTTAAAAAAATGCATATCAACCAATTTTTCAAAAATAGTAATTTTGCATGCTTATACGAATTTCTTTCTAAATCTAAAAATAATGTATATAAATATGTAATAAAAATATTCCAGCAAGTGAAATAGATGATGAATGCTTTTTTAAAACAATGTTCGTCGCATCACTAATTAAATATGCATAAATAAATAAAAAATTATGATAATAAAATACTAATTTCAATGAATCGCATTTTTCATATTCTATATAATTTTTTGTTATTCGCAGCACTTTTTGAGAAAAATAAAGCGACCTCTAATATTATCCGAATTATATGCCCTTCCCCATGGTACATTTTTAATCCAAAATGAACAATAAATTGAAAATCAAAAACCGGATATCCAACAAAATAGTTAAATCCTAAAAAAAAACAGATTATTTTTCAAAAAAGGTGTTGCATTTTTAAAGAAAAAATGGTTTTTCTACCAAACAAGACGAATTTTCAACAAATGCATACATTACTGGAAAATATAAGTTTTCAACAAAAAAGTTATTTTTAACCAAAGCAGTTAAATTTTTAACTAATATTATGAATCTTCCGCTAAAAAATAAAATTTTGAAAAACTGATTCAACTTTCAAACAAGGAGTTGAATTTTTAACTACAAAATATGACTTCTTAGCAAAAAACATATTAGTTGACATAAAAAAATTATAATTGAAAATAAAAAATAGTTAGATTTAAGTAGGGAAAACTAATTAATTAAATTTTCAAGCTTAAAAGATAAATTATTAACCAAAATTGTACATGATGTAAAGATAGAAATTTATGCACAGCCCAAAATTTACACGTAGCAGATTTTTTATACTATAGTTTACAAAAATAAATAAAACGGAATTGATCGCCTTGTTATATTCAAATTGAGAAGTTCTTTTCTATCATTAGAGCAAAAAAATCACAATTGCTCCTTCCGAAAAATTTTCTGGATCTACCCTTGCTTAGAATTTAGGTATTTGTTAACGAAGAATCTAAAAAACAGTCTACGATTTGTTTGAATAAAAAATATTAATACAAATATTGTGCAAATGTGAAAGTTTTTGTTAAATAAGAAATTAATACTTAATAGAAAAAGAAGGATAAAATCGCTCCCTATCTCATTTTATGCGAAACTGGTATGGTGCAAAGAATGTCGGTAAGGTAGGAATCGGATAAGTCAGATCTCTTAAGCAGAATTGCTCCTTGGACCAGGGCAACCAATTGAGCACTATGGTACATAACTCAAGTACTAGAGTACAACAGATGGTTCTGAAAATAATCTTTAAAAATCATTTTTGGTAATAAATTTGCAAATAATTTGAAAATTGTATGTTACATTGATGCTTGTAGATGATATAATAAAATTTGCAATTGAATGCAAACAGTACTTTGTGCTACAGTTGCGTCACATGATACATTTGGTGAAAAGTACAAAAAAGTTTAGCTGTTCGTGCTTGTTAAGTGTGTCGAAGGTGCCGGTATTCAGAAACTTAGAAAGAAAAAATATGAAAAAATACTGCGTGCACAAGCAACTAGAGCGTTTGAAAAAGTGTGCAAAAATTATTATGAAAAAATAATCAGTTGTATCAAAAGTAGTGCTAATACATAAAACAAAAGCTTTGACAATCACACCATTCAAAAGGAAAATATAAATTATATTATTCTGGCGTCATGGTCAGAAGGAAAATATAAATATAGATCAGTCTGATTTAAAGCTTCCTAATTTCCAGAATAATAAGGGCATCAAGGCCCCTGAAAATCGTGAGGAAATTCCGATGGCTAAATGGAGAAGCAATTTTAGCTAATTAAAAAAAATACATAATCTGAAGTGTTCTATACATTTCTAAAATTTCCGTAAATTTGTAGTAATTCACCAAATTTACATAAATTGCCATGAGTTTATAAATCTCTGGTAATGTACAGTTTCTAAAAATTTCCAAAATTCCTCAATGAAAAATTTCATGTAAGCAGAAACTATGTCTGTGTTTCAATTGTGTCTGAAATCAGCCTTTGTGTAATTTTTCAATGTAATTTTTTTAGTAAAAAGTTCCATTCCTCCCTCTTAGTGCATAATATACCAATAGACAACTTCAATAAATACTTGTATTTCGAATCAAAGTTTTAGAATTTCTATTTTAATGTATGCAGTCCAAAAACGAAAATCTTTAAAAGGAACTTCTTTTCTTTTTTGAGGCGTTTAGACGGTAGAAATAATAAATAAATTAATATTCTATTAGAACCGATTTATGGTTCCAAGAGAGCTGTAACAAAAAGGAACCTCTCTCGTTGAAAAGGAACAAAAACTGATCAATTGTTCGAAAGGAACCCAAAGCATGAGTTCTCGTAGTCACATTTTGTCAAAAACTCATTCTCCACCTCGACTCAGTTTGAAGATTTTAGAAGTTAATGATGTACCTTTTAGGTTATAATTCAAATTTGTGATATTGTACTGGCAAAAGTTCAATAAAGCAACTAAAATTATAGATATTAGTCATTTATTCAAATGAAGATAATGCACATGACATTATATATTATAAACTTGCAATATTAGGTTAATATTAAATTACTTTGTGGAGTTAGGTATTTTTATCATTTAATTTATTCTGTTCAAAAAAAGAAACTGCTTTCTGTTAAAAAAGAAATAGGCTCACGTTTTACGGTACATAAGCAGTGGAATAAGTCGGCACTCGTCCCTGACCATCTATTGGATATTAACGACCTAAAAAGGAACCGACAAAAAGAGTCCTATTGGAGTCTCATTTCTAAAGGATGCTATCTGGACAATATCAGGAAATTGATCAAAACTGAAAAATAACATTATTACAAAAACAATGTTTATCTGGAATTCTATTCAACAATCGGAAATCTATTAAAAAATTATCTTAATTTCAAAAATCTATAATGTACCGAAATACAATATCTAGAAAAATTTGTGACATTTGTAATGACTCGGTGTTGCCAATATGTTCTTTCTGACAAAGAAAATTTCATCAGACTTGAAGGTGAATCGAATTTCGGCTAACTAGGGATTAAATCGTGACAAACGAAGAGACTCGTGAATTTTACTGACAGAATCAATGCGAGCGCCAATGCTTTGCTCGAATTGTTTGAAGAACTGACTAAAAATACTTCATGAACATGCTGTGGTTGAAGACAAACAGCAAGTGTTCATGCTCTTTCCGTATTCCGGTGCAATGGACCTAATGACGTAAAAGCTTTTTATCTTTCATATGTAACAAATCGCTCGTAAAATTCATTACGTTATTTTTCCAGAGGATCTACCTGACTAAACCAAAATAATTTTTATTCAGAATCAGAAATTAAACATGCATATCCTGATAACATCTGAGAATTATTTTATTGTGAAAACTGATTAGGCACCTGACCTTGGCTAGTCCAGACTATGAAGATGATAAGTACAAATTTCTTGTTGTTGTTAGTGTTAAATACTTATTTCGCATTATCTTGGACAACCTGTAAATATTTTTTGTAACTGTTTGCAGCTGATATTTTCACAATCAGAAGCTTTGGTTATGCAAAGCTAACAGTAAAAACTGAAGGTTCATTCTTGTTGCAGTTCTAATTCTACATCGGGAAATCAGATAGAACATGGCGCCATCTGCGCGAGGTTTCCTTTTTGTTGCAGCTCCCTTGGAACCAAAAATTGGCTCTAATAAAACTACCAGTTTTTTCAGAACTAATCATCACCTAATTGCCTAATTGCCTAACTGGACCTTCTAAATCAGCCTGTCTGGACTATAAGTCAGAATCGTGTGAAAGGTGAACATTATTTTTCATCAGTCTTCACGATCTTGATTTTGCCTTTTTTCTGAAATAAGAAAATAATTTATAATTTGGGTAGCCGAAAGCGTGCTTTATTTGCATTTAGACCTTAAAGTTTAATTAAATACAAAATAATGGTAAAAAGCAGCATTTTCACTGACAATGATAGAAAAAGAAACATAACTTTGTACATGTTGGTGATACAAGAACTTTGCATTTTTGGGAAGTATTCCCAATCTTATCAAACTCAAGTTTCTATTGATCCGCGAGCTTTTTCGTCGTAGATTTATCAGTCCTATTATTCGAGAAGGAAGGGTGGTGGGGTGGATTTCTGAGCAAAGTTATATTTTTAGCATTGACTTAGGACATAACGTAGCGACATGTTGAGACGCTGAACGGAACGGTACGAAACGGAAAACGGGTAACTTGGCTCAACGCCAGTAGAAGCCAGTTTATGTCCGTTTGCCTGTGCGCTGTGAACGCGAGTGAAGCTCCTTTGGTGATCTTGAAGCTCGTCGACAATTAAAGTGAGTGATATTAATAATCAGTTGATGCATTATCTATCATTTTTGCTCTTCTACCTGCAAAATTTATATCCTAAGACCTTGTCATTTGACGTAACAGACATTTTTTTATGACTTATCTTGATCATCCGAATATTCAGACGGCACACATCTTTGTTGTCTAAGAAGCTGACATTAGGGATCATCATATCACATTTGACAAAAAATATGAATTTTAAACTATTGCATAATTCTGCAGAAGAGTATAGAAATCGAAGTTTTGAAAACAAGTGTAAAAACAAAGTTTTAACATTGTTTTTGCGGATTTAGATCGCTGTTTTTAAAATCATTAGGAAACAGATAACAATTATTTTTATAACGTTGTTCAGGGCTTATTCAATTTACAAATTTGTGCCTTCTAAAAAGTGGAATAACTTTCTACATGTACTGAATTGAATACATTTGTAAAACTTTTAGATTTTCACATTCGTATACATTTTCTGGTAAGCAATAATTAAACAAAGAACTTTATTTCGCTTCTTGAATCCTACACATTTTGAACTGCTTCACACTATCTATGGTTTTTATGATCGCATAGAAAAGCTGAAAAAAGCGTTATGTGTAATTTAATAAGTTATATATAAGTAAGATATAGTCACTTCGTATTTATAAATCATTCATTTCGCAAGAGCAAGTTCGCGACTTTGATTCAAAGTCAGTTCATTGTACTCGAATTCACAAGAAGTTTTGAAAGACAGACAGTTCGTTCACGTTTGTTTTTCACCAGGCACCCTCTGCCCTACAGTGATATCGCTTTCTTATTTCTGGGGCATTAACATAAATATACCAAACTGTGTATTTCGAATCGTGCATCATGCTATTTCGAGAGATTTTCGTTCACGTGCTGGTCTAGGTCTAAAGAGCGGCTTACGTTTCTCGGTCACAATTTTCTTTGTTCAATCAGATATATAGAATACCTAATATAATTTCGCGCAATGTTGTTTAGTTTCAGGAATTTAATTTTTCAAATGGCAATTTGTAGCAAAAATGTGATCAGAAAATTTTGAATTATTATTTTATTTCTATCTCTCTGCTAAATGCCCTTCAATTACCTAAAATTGCAGCAGTTTATTTTATTTGTACTCAAAACATTTTTACTTTACCATGGAATAGAATTTATGCTTAAACTTTTCACAGAAGTTATTGATAACAAAAGGAATTGGATTCGGGATCGATGATTTCCAGTCGTCGATCGAATTTAAGGAGATATTGGATTTGTTTAAATAAGGGAAATCGACTTTTATCAAAACGGCGCAAAAGAAGCTGTATAATTATATTCTTCAGGGATTAATTGTAAGATGGGTGCCGGGAGCAGCAGCTTGCCGGTAAACCAGCACCGAACGTGGAGTGTTGAGCCACCACCGCTACCAGCACCACCATTTCTCACTGGTTGTAGGTCGCCATCTTCAGAAACCTCCACAATTACTCGCGATATCGAAGTTGCAGCTGAAGATGTTGCGAATAAAGCGAGCAGTGCAGCTTTCGACGGACCTGACTCGCAGGTAATAAACTGCATTAAATTATTTACTATATTTTAGTATTTTTCCGATAGGTAAAGTTTTAGAATATTACTTCTGTAAAAAAATGGGATGAGGATAATTTAGAAGCTTAAAAGTTTGAGATGCGCGTCTGAAGGATCTCGCGCTCGATCTTTGTGCATTTCCCGCGGACAGCTGCAATTTGTCAATTGTGAATTCTCTTTCGTTAAAGCTCCTTAGGGTATAACGAATACATTCTAATAATGTGCCTCGCGCTTCTTACTCGATAAAAGTTGAAACAAGACTTATAATATTACGTGGTACTATATTAAATATTAAACGTATATTGTATTAATTACACCACATTCTTCTGGGTCTCCTTATTCGGATGTTGCCAAGAATTTACGAACACTGGACAAAATTTGGGCGCTATCAAAAAATGGTTGAGAGAAATTTTGTAGAGCTTCCTAAATCTAACGATTTTGAGTCGGGACTATTTATCTTATCTAGCGTGATTTCGTGGGGACGATGAATTTTTAATTTTCCTAGTTTTATCTTTCATGGATAAAACCATTAATAGTGGCGGTAAAAGGCTGGCCTAACGAACTTGATCTTTATTTTTGGACCACATAAAAGTATAGGAAACGACATATAGACATATATACAGACAGGAAATCAGGCATGTACATAAAAACCATTTTTTCTGACTCAGGGGGTCTCAAATCACAAGCATTGATGAAAATTGGATAGGTCAAAATTTACATGAGTCTAATACCTTCTACCATTATGATAAGAATTTACCTAATAGAACAAGACATATTTTTCGTTATCAAACTGCAAAGCTAATTCAGTCAAATTAACATTTATGTTGGAATTCGAAGCTAACATAAAATATTTTTGTTTAAAGCTTTCAGATAGGTGTCCTAATGAAGGCTTGAAACCCTCGAGCAAATAATGTGGACCCTTTTTTGTTATTAAGAAAAAACCGAAAAATTGTAAACATTTGTTCACACGGTTGCGTGGCTTCTTTGTTTTGTATAAGAGATATGATAGATATGTATCAAAGATAATTTTGAGAGAATCAAATAAGTTTTGTATAAGAGATATGATAAATATGTATCGAAGATAATTTTGACAGAATCAAATAAGTTTCCAAATGAGCCCTTATCGTACCTTCTACGATTAATAGCTTATGAAATACGAATTTTTAAATCAAAGTTGCTTTTTTTACTGATGTGAGTAAGCGATGGAGTTGGGTTGGGGAGGAGTTGTTGATTAAAAAAATATATTTAAAAAATTAAAACTTAGTTTAGGGAGGTCTCATTAGACTTTTGTCGAATTGAAATTTTGTTAACTTCTTAATAAGAATAAATAAACCAAATATATTTGTTAAGATATAAATATTTATATAAAATGTTAGACAGGTAGCAGCTGGAAACACTTTCATACATTATTCATCAATTGTTTATATGCATTGTGTGAGAAAACATTTTTCACAAGGAAATTATTTGAGATAGAAAATATTTCCAACAATTATTTAGATGTTTGTTGGACTTCGGATATTCAAGACTTTTTAGATTATTGGTACAAGTGTAGGTTTGAGAAAAATATTTTTTATACTAATTTTTCATTTGAACTTGACATTTTTTTAAATCCGACAAAAAAATATTATTGTTTAAAAATATCCACTATCCGCTTTAAGGATCTGGAAACAGAAAGTGGATATTTTTTTATAACAATAAAAATACATGACTCGTTTTACACTTACTTAGCGAGAAAACAATCTTAATTAACAAATTCATATTTTATGAACTATTAGTCATTGAAGGTCTTATGAGAACTTATATAAAGAATCATTTTATTTTCGAAAAATCATTTCTAATAGCTATTTACGCTATTTCTTACTCGAAACGAACAATACACGCAAACGTGTAAACAGTGTTTAAAATTTCAAGTTTTTTGTTGATAACCAGAAAAATATAGATTAATTTCTTCGAGGACTTTAATTGAACACCTATTTCCATGCTTTAGCAGTTGGCGTAGCAAATATCAGGTCTCTGGAAACAAAAAATTATCTGTAATTTTAAGAATTGAAATGATATTATCATTCATGAGTTAAAAACGAAAAAACATTATATTATACAATAGATACAATAGGATACAATAGATTTTGTAATTGAATTTTTTTTTTACCATCGCTTCTTACCAATTTTGGAAATTGTTGAATTTTAGACAATCGTGACTTATTTTTTCGTAAAAAACATACCCTACAACTTTGCTGTATTCAATTTTAAAAATAAATCAATAATTTTCAAATATAGTTATCTGCTACTTTGATCAATTTCGACCCTGAGGAAAAGAAAAAAAAAATTAAACGCGCCAAATTCATAAAATTACTATGATTAAAAAAACTAAACTTTTATTTAGAAAACCTTTTTTTTTACTTTTTCCAATAATATTACACTGAAATGCCTCAGTTATTCTCTAAAAAATTATATCAAAGATGTATAGGTATTTTTTTAGAATAAAAAAATTGATTTTTGTAGTGGAAAAGCAATGATTTTATTGTTTTTTTTACCGAAGTAGCAGGCGCAGGTGTTAGTTCACTACCTAACGAGTACTATAAAATTTATTTTATCCCAATTCATTAAAAATTCGCATGAAGATTGAATTTTGTCCATTTTGCCCCACTGTGCGACGTCATGAATGATATTTTTATTCCTAAAATCATAAAAAAATTTTTTTCAGATATTTGATTTTTGGCACAATCACTACCATAAAAATAATCGTAACTTCGAATTTGAGCACATCGACTTTTTTCATTTAATTTGACTGGAATGTGTCCAGCTATTATTTGGAATTTCTTAAAACTCACAGTTATTTTTTTGAATCTTAACATTTTTTGTATGGAAAACTAATGAACACCTAATTGGTGCCATACTGTAACTTTCATAATAATAATTTTTTTTTAAAGAATGTTTACAAAAGAAGAATGGAATCAATTTAGCTGAAGACTGTTCTTAACAAAATCTGCTTTTCGGTTTGTAAGACACGTTTATGTCACGTGTAATAATCTGATACATCGCATTAAGAAGCCTTTTTGGCTCAGAATTTAACAAAGAAAAGTAGAGTTCCGTGCGAAATTATAGAACATGAATATTTTGTTTTCTCAAAAAGTAAAAACTGCAAAATTTAAAATTGAAAACAATTATTTAATTACATTAGGGTCCAAGTCCATATACGACTTTAAGACGAAAAGGATGCTGGCAGCCCGAATCCCTACCACCAAGTTCACGAAATTCACGTCAAGATTCCTTGGTGAGTAAGCGCAGAATTTACCTGGGAAATTCATTCTATTCTAAATTTAAAGATGAGTACAAAATCAAAATCGAGCGGCTGAATCGATTAAGTTTTTTTATTTTCTAAATCAATGTTGGCAATATTCCAAAGAATTATTCCCGTATTTTGAAAAAATTCGCTTAGTCACTATTTCTCGTCACAAGATGTGTTTTTATGCAAAAACGATTGCGCGTCTTAATCGCATTCATGTGCCGCAAACATTGAAATTTTGGCAAAAGAGAAAAATTTCTCTTAGTATGCACACGTCTACCGACGATCGAGGTTATTACTGAAAGATAGAGACAAAGAATGTTATTATTTTTAGTTTCCGTTATCTTCTGTACCAAATAAAAGTTAATATTATGTTTATTATAAAATTGTTGATTTGTCAAAAAGACAAGAAATAATTATTTGTGATAAAATTACTAATGAACAAAGAAAACGGATTGTGGTAGATAAAAGCGTATTTATAACTGCAAGTAATAGCACAAAATAAGTTTAAATGTCATTTTTTAATCCTGAAATAACACTCCTATACAATAATGAGCTATGTTTATGAACAGTCAATCGGTCTTTTTTATTTTAACTAACAAAGAATTATTTGATGCGTTAAGTAAGTGATTCAAATTCCAAGTACCACATTAAAAAATTGGAAAAGTGCATTATTGCTAATTTAGTGCTGAATAGAGAAAAGGTCACTTTGCAGTTATTAAGGTGCCACAATTTAAAATTTGGAGCAGGTTTATTAATCCAAATTTCAATTTAAAAACAAACGAGAAAGTTCTTTCCAGAAATTATATTTCTCAACTTTAAATAAATAAATTAGTATACATTTTTTCTGTAAAATACTTAACATATTTGAAGTTCAGTTTTAAAGCCTGCATTTAAAAATGTGAATAACAGAAAACAATTTACAATCCAGGATATTACGGCTAATTCTCTTTTTAGATTTTAATCGTTCTGAACATTTTAAAATTGATATTTGAGGTATCTGTTAAAAGGGGCTTCCCAATATTTCCGAATATTTAAAAAAAATATTCCTTCATTTTTAATTTCAGTTAGCATACGCACCAGAGATAGTAGGTTGGCCACCGACAGGAAGAATGGCGACAGAAGAACAGCAAGAAAGATTGGATTTGACGCGAACAGTATCTCATCTAGCAGCAGCCACGCAGCAATTAGCTACTGCCCAAAATGTCACTCTAATGCACCTGGAGTCCGTTTATGATGAACTAAAAAGAGAAAGAGAAGGTCGAAGAGCAGTTTTGGAGAGAAGGCAAAAATGGGTAGAGAAAGAAGCAAATAAGAATTACGATCAACACATGAGAGGATTAGATTATCAAGTAACTAATTTAGATACTCTATCTAACGAAAGATTGTCCTCTCAAAATCAAAGAAAAATTCTAAGAAATTTAGATACCGATCTGAGAGACCATCTTGATAATGCAGCACAGAGTCTACGCGAGGAAACTGATGATAATTTCGCAGAAAATGTTTTTGATCATGAAGATCAAGGGGAATTTACTCCAAAGATGCGTCAAGACTGCTATCCCACTTTGGATCATGACGAGGATAGTGATAAAAGAAAAATTCAAAGGCATGCTTGTCTTATAGGTAAAAAGACTGTAGCTTCGAAATTGGCTAGGAAGTTTAAAAAGTTTGATCAAGTTGCAGGAAACAGTTCTTGTAGAAGGGTGACTATTGCCAAAAACGAGACAGAAGTGCATGATAAGAAATTATTGAAGGATGAAAACTACCAGGATTCAAGAAATCGAAACGAAGAAGCACCACTCGATTTGCGTTCGGAAAGACTTATTCATAAAATCGCGAAACTAGGTACAAGGAAGCGCCCCTTACATAAAAACGAACGAATGAATAGAGATGGTGTTAGTTTTTTGGATTTAGGATATGATGATTTGACTGATGTTCAAGAAGTTGATGACTCAAGGGATCGGTTAATAAATGCAAGACTGAAGAATCATTTGGAGGCTCAGCAACGAGTGATAGATAAACTAAACGAAGATTATGAGGTACGGACACATTTAATTTTACCAGATTACATAGACTATCTCTTTTTTCTAATGATCCTTCAAGCTAATTCAATTAACTTATCATAATAATATTCTTTGTTATAATTTTTGTCAGGTATCTAAACAGGAATATAAATTAACCGAAGATAGCCTCGTCGAACGCACAGAACAAATAAGTCAGCTTTCAAAGAAGCTCGACTTATCGAAACAAGAAATAGTAAGGCTATTAAAAGAACTTGAGACATTCCAATATGAAAAGGCTGCTACTGATACCAAGATTTCCAACTTGGAACAGGATCTTTTAAAGAAAGATAGAATCAGAAGAGAAGAATCTGATGAGACTAATTCACTAAGGTCAATGTTGTTAGAAGAATCTTCTGACAAGAAAAAGTGTTTGAAAGAATTAGAAGATGCAAAGGAGGAAATAAAGAAGCTAAAGCAGATGATTGAACCTGATAAGGACAATAGAAACTTGCCAAATCCAGGTGAGCATTTTATCCTTTTTGTTCATTTCTAATATTCATAAACAACTTAACTTTGGATTATTATTATAAATTAAGTATTCTTGTATTATCTTCTTTATTTGTATTAAATAATTTATTGTCAAAAAGGGACATCACAACCAGAAGATTCAACGAATAACATAGTTGTAGTTGGAGAGGAGTTCAAAAAGGAACTGATCTTAAAACGCGAAGCACGCCAACGCGCGATTGCAGCAGTTTCTTCAGAAATGGAACGACTTCGAAAAGAATTAGATGCTGAAAAAGTTGCACACTCAGAAACTTCAAAGATTTTGCAACTGTTGAAATCTGCTCAGTCTCAACCTCTTGCTCCAGCCACAGATAAAGATGAATCTAATACACAAATCTGTAAGCGTTGTTCAGATGATTTATCTGAAAAAGTGGATAATGTTGATACCAATTTGAAGGAAGAAATTGAAGAAGACGAAGAATCTGGATGCTCGGAGGCTATGCGATTATCTGATCTTTTGAAGGTGATTTATTAATTCTAATTAAAAAGTGTAAATAATTTCTTAGAGAACCCTATAATTTTCATGAATATTTATTATTTTGAATTCTTTAGATTTCAGATGAAGTGATGAACAACATTCGCTTCCAGTTAGAAAAGGCTGAAGATCTTTACTATCAACTCGACAACTTACCTGAAGTTCACAAGGATCGAATCTTATCGTTAAAGAAGTTAGCAGATGATATGCGTGAAACGCTGAGATCTAGGGAGCGACAAGTGAGCGATCTGAAAGATCGCTTATCGCAGATTTTGGTCAGACTTGGAAACCGAACATTTCTCGACTGTACAGATGACATACGGTTAGAACATAATCGTCAATTTGAAGATCTTCTGAATTTGCGACGTCTTTACGAAGAACGTTCAAAAGTTTTAACGTATTTGAAGGACTCGGCAATTAGAGATTTAAAAGATGTCAAGAGTGAATTGAGAACTTCAAAGAATAATAATGAAATTTTGGAAGAAGAATTGAAGAAAGCTGAAGAAAAGGTAATAATATTTTTATTACAATAGAGGGTTTTTGGATATATGTATGCCATAATTGTTCTTCCAGTTTCCTCCATCATTTCTTAGTTATTACTTCTTAAATTTTAATATAATATTGATATTATTTAAGATGGACGTTCACGATGCGGAAGTTTCTAATCTTGAATCCCAGTTGGGTCTTTCCAAAGCTGATTGTAGGGATTTGCAAAATCAGATGTCCGTTATTAACAAACTTTTCACACAAATGCTACTCGGTGCTTCTTCGGCCGATATGGATCTTGATCGATTGACTCAATTATTACAAGTACTGACTGAGTTTTAATTTCTCTTAAGATTATTGATTTTAATCTTCTATTCATCTTTTATGTGTATTAAACAAACTTCTGATTATAGGAGAATCATGATTTGATCAGCGATATGACCCGAGATAGTGGTACGGAGGCTGCAGCTTTACCAAAATTGCTCCTTGATCTGATAGAACAAGTAGAGGGTGGCACCAAAGAAGGAAAAAATAATGCTAATGCATACAATGATGAAAAGAAAGAAGAGGATGATCTCCAAGAAGAAAATATTGCCCACAATTTACCTAAGGTTCGCTCTAATTAAAAACTAGTAAAGTAGTAATTTTTGTATTTCTAGATTCCATTCCCCAATTTGTATTCCACTAATTTTCTTGTTCAATAGGTGTGGCGTGTTTTATTGGAACTGATACGTTGCCACGCGGCAGAAACATCAGCTACATCTGTAGCTTCATCATCTGCTTCTGATTGTTGCTATAAATCTGTCGATACACCAACTGGTCCGCAATTAGTTATCTCTGTTAGCAAGACTTACATTCGTCTGAAAGACCTCATTGTCGAGAAGAAAAGCCTAGAAAAGGAAATGAATCGTATGAAACAATTGAATAGCCATCTGGAGGGAAAATTGGTTGAGCAGGTAAGAAACCAACTTAAAAAAGTTTAGAGCACTTTCAATATTTACTTGAAACTTGGAAGCAATATTAATATTTTCGACAGGAAAAGCGACTTTCGACTGTATCCGATGAACTAACAAAGACATGGACCATAGTGGATCGGATGCAAGCCCAACATCAACAGCTTCACACTCATGAGAAAATTTTAAGATACGAATTGCAGCAAAAAAGAAAAATGCTGCAAGAGTTGAAACAAGAATTGGAATATTGCAGAGAGAAATGGGAGTCAGCTAGACAAAAGAACAATAAAACTGAAATTGAGTGGAGGAGTTTACGTCGAGAGTTTGCTGCTAGAAAAGCTTTGTCACACGCAGATTCGCTGAATAATAGGTGAACGTGGAACAAATAATTTATTATAATTAACAACATTTTTTGTTCCAATCGTTACATTTCATTTATATTTTCAGTGCTGAAAGTGGTTTCAGTGATGAACGGGATGATGAATCTGATGAAGAGGTTGAAGATGAAGATGAGAAGCTAGGAAAAAGAGTAAGAATTATTGGATCTCGGAAAAGAAGTCGAAAGGTAAGGATTTTTATTGATTCGACTGATTTAGAATTTTTCAAAAATAAACTTTAACTAACTGAATCATGCAGAAAATTAAATGAATCGTTTTTTAGGAAAATTCAAGAGCTGCGACACCTGATACAGAATCTGAGCAACCCACCGACACTGAAGTATCGGAATCAAAAACAGTTTCGTCTAGCACGTCTGAGCAACAGGTCCTCGAAGAAGAAAGTATAGAAGAAGTAACAAATATTACTGATGAAGAATCTGTTCCAGTAATTAATGTATGTTTTGCAAATCGTATTTTTGACCTCAATTCTATCTGCTGACGACATGTATGATAATATTTTTGTACTATAATATTTGTAACGACTGTTACAGGCAGTTTTAGAAACCGAAGTCTTGAATCCCTTGGATAGAGCATTGAGCAACGTCATTCAAAATTTAATAAAAATAGATGAAACTTCATTTACAAACAGCAGTAACGTGGAAGGAAATGAACCAGAAAAATCAGAATTAATGACACCTGGTCCCTCATCGGCTTCAGGATCTCAAAAATCTACAGGTCACAAGAAGAAAAGTCATAAAAGGATGGCTAAGGATTGGACACCACAAACATCTTACGAGTTTGAGGACATAGAAAATGCCGCTAAAAGAGTGTTTCGAATTGAGCACAATTTACAGAAGGCTAATGAAAATTTAACTTCTTCACAACAAAAAGAAGAACCAGTTATTAAATCAGATGCGTCCTCGACATCAAAGGATAATTCAATATCAGTTCCACTCTCATCCGTTTTTTCTATTGGACCATTTCTTGCAAAAGATGCTGAGAGTAACAAATCTGTTGCCTTGAAAGCCGAAAATTCATCACTCTTCACAACCAATGTTAGTGGAAATGGCTCCTTAACAGGTGAAAAACCAATTATCGCTGAACCAGCAAGTGAGAATGAAAGTCCAAGATTAGACATCATTGTTGATGATAATACTTCTATAAATCCGCCATTGAGCGCAGAGGAAATCAACGAAGTTAAACCTGAAGAATTTCTCAAACATTCTGAATCTGATAATCAGTTGGTTGTCACTTCCTCAACATCCAGAAGTCCAGATGATGTTTTCGCTGCTCGTGCAGCCCGTTTGAAGCGTCTGGAAGAGCAAGCTGATTGGCTTGTGAAAAAAATGAACGCAACTAGTCAAAGAGGATCAGCCCTGAGTACTAGACTTGAAGAACTTCATGAAACGTACGGATCATCTCCTGGTCCACCACCAATGCCTGATGTATTACCAAGTTTTAGATTGCAAACTGAAATTAGTTTGAATCCCCAGGAAGTAAGAAGGTTTTAATTCTTTTGTATGACCCCATCTCGATTACTATTGCAACTACGCCTTTATTCTACGTTTGGTCTTTCACCTTTGTCAATGTTACACACTTAATTATACTTCAGTTCTTTCCCATATTACGTCATTTTCGACTCAACAACCCACTTGTACTATAACTCCGGTTGCTTACACAATTTTTGAAAAAATTGAAATTTTCACTTATTATCTCTAACCACTGAATAATTCTGAAGCACAAATAAATAAACATACTTCCATTAATTTTTAAAACATAGCAGTGTAAAACAAGTCGTCTTGAATCCTTATAGTCTTCTGTACACACGTTTTCTGCTATTCTTTTATAACCCTTCATTTACTAACATCTTCACTTTTCACTGGGCCGCTTTTCTCCTCTTCACCGCTTTCTTCATTTTTGTTCTGCCTTCACTCGTTTTCTGCCATATTCAGTTTCATCTACCTCTACTCTAAATATCATCATTTCTCCCTTCCCTTCTTGCTTTTCTAAGAGGAGATAATCTTTACTTTAAAATACAAATACGTATGAGTTCTATTGATTTAAAATTAAAATTAAATATTGTACGGACATTTTTAAATTAATTAATATTAATATAATAATTAAGCTGAGTTTACTTTGTTTTAGTCACCTACGACTTCCTCTCAAATTGCTCTTCCTTCAGTGAGAAAAGACGTTGAAGAACCATCCACTCTAGATGATGTACCTTGAGTACTTCACAATATAATGACAAAGATGATATTGATTATGGAGATGATGATGATGATCTAGTCAGAATCTAGTCAGAAGTTGGATAGGGTAAAGGAGGTTGTTCTTGGTGAAATGGAAGATTTCTTTCCAACATATGAGAAATTAGTGCATAAGATGATGATTATACTGTCCTTCTTGGTTAGTTAGCGCAAAGTTAGCATTTTGCGAAAAAAGACGACTTTGAAAGCTAATTGTAATACCTATTTACTTATCATTTTTGTGAGCGTATCGATGTCGATTTTCTGTAGCATTGTTGTGTTTTTATATAAAATATATATAAAAAAAAACAGTTTTTGTATGAGTTCTTTATTTTATAACGAAGAAACCCGTTTAGATGGTAGTACCTGCACCTATCAACTGGAACAGATTTATTTATGCAACCAAGGACTTGACGCCTGGTAGAATCATTGAGAATAGTTTTCATATTCCTAATGATTCTCTCTCGTATCCATGCCTCTATTATAAAAAATTATACGCGGTTTATAAAACGCATCCTAATTTACTTAGCAATTATTATTATTTATCATTATTATTGAATACTTAAATACAAAATTCTTTAAAATTAAATATAAAAAAACAAGAATCCAATGATCAAATTTGAACAACACACAATTAAACTTCACAAAAAAATTACTATAAAAACAGAGGAAATAAAAAGAAGGTAACCTCCGAATACTGAATATCGTGGTTTCCCCATAGGTTTTGATTTCTTTAAAAAATTGGTCTTGCCTTGAAAAAAGTGTTGAATAAATTCCGAAACGTTGGTAGATTTTTTAAACTATTTTTTTATTGTGTTTAAAAAATACAAATACATAGTGACAAGGATAAATGAAGCAAGGGAATTTGTTTATACATTTTTTTAAAATTTGAATATAAGTTTTCATGAATATGAAAAAAATTATTTTAGGTTCCTATAAATAATTTAAAAAATGTTTTATCTCGAAAAATTAATTTTAGGAGATTATTTTAAAAAATTTCAAAACATTCAAAAAGACGTCAAAAATTGTCAAAGTATCTGAAAAAGTTTAAAGGCCATTTTTTTTATTTTGCCAAATAAAAAAAATCAGAAAAAATTTGAATAATTTTTAAAGATTATAAAACCTGACAAGATTAGAAAAAAAGAATTATTTTCCTGATTATCGTGTAAAATTTTTTAATGATTTTTTATTTTGAAAAATGTGCTTTAAAAGAAAATTAAAGAAGATTTTTAAACACATCAAACAATTTCCTAAAATTTCAAAAAAAGTGTAGAAGGTTTTACGAGGGTAGTTCAATAAGTCCTTAGAATGACCAACAGATGGCGCGCGAATCGCTCCAAATCATCTGTTTTCAGTCAGCACCACTCCCGACTAGATA
>NC_046664.1:89299331-89302911 GCF_010883055.1 Belonocnema kinseyi | reverse complement strand
AGAGCTCCAAGGAGATTATGTTGAAAAATAAAAAAAAATTTACCCAAAAAAAATTGTTTTTATACTTCATTCTAAGGACTTATTGAACTACCCTCGTAAAATCAACATTTTTTAATGCGATAACATTACAAATTAAAAAAAAATGTAAATAATCGAATAAATTCAATAAATAATGAGTAGAATTGATGAGATTAAAAAATAATTTAAGCTTCAGAAGAGTTTTAGAAACGTAGGATAAACTGATTTAAAAAACTTAAAAACTTAAAAATTCTTGTAAAAGAATAAGAAAGATGCACCTGGAAATTGTGTACAATTATCAGTGTTTAAAATTAAAACACGAATGATTTTTTTTTAAATTACTTTCAGCACATTTCTTCGCAAGCACAATCACCGCTTTTAAACGCAAGAGGTTCAATTATTTCCATCAGATTAAGTAATTACGTAAATTTTGAAAATTAAAAAAGATAATTTGGAATAAGTTGAATGAGATTTAAAAAAAGTTTATTTTAATTACGTGTAAAATTTGTTAAATTATTTCTAAAAATTCGGAAACATTAAAAAATGTAGTATTTAAATGCACTTAACATTTAAGATTTTTTATATTAAATTTTGATAAGATATAATAGATATTTATGTAAAATGAAAAAATAATAATAAAAAGTCGATAAATGAAGGACTTTAAGATAATGGAAGATAATGAAAGAAACTCATTGGGAAAAAGGTAAATAATTGTTTTCGAATGAATTCTAACAGAAAATTGAAAAAAGGTAACAAAACATTTTTTATTATTTCCTAAAATGTTTAAAAAGTACGTAAAATATTTTGATACAAAATGTTGTAATTTTTTCATGTATATTCAAAAATTTTTAAACGATTAAAAAATTATTAAAACTTGTAAAGATTTTTAAAGGAATAATTAACATAATTTTTTATTTCAAACAATTCATTTAAAAAGATTATTTTCAAACATTTAAAAACATTTAAAAAGATTTCAAATATTCTTAAAGCATCATAAAAACTTTAAAGGCATTTTTTTAATTTAGCAGAATTAAAAAAAAATCAGGAAAAATTTGAATAGTTTTTAAAAATTAGAGATTGGAAGTTCTGACAAGATTAGAAAACCGGAATTATTTTTCTAATAATCGTGTAATAGTTTTAAATAATTTTTTATTTTAAAAAATGTACTTTAAAAAAATTTCAAGCGGATTTTTAAACACATCAAACGATTTCCTAAAATTTAAAAGAAGAGTGTAGAAGATTTTAAAGTGAAATGCTTCAATTTGATAAGATTAAAAAGCTTAAAAAAAAGTAAATAATCAAGCGAATTCAGGAAGCATTTAGTAGACTTGATGAGATTAAAAAAAAATTTAACCTAAGAAGTGTTTTAGAAACGCAAGATAAACTTTAGGAACTTTAAAAGAATCTCGAAAGGTTTCAGGAGAATAAACAAAGTCTCTTAAAATGCTCGGGAAAATTTAGAAGATTATAAGGAAATTTTTTTCTACATTTTGAATGACTTTTTTAATTTCCAATAAGAACTCAAGAGAGTTACCAATATCTTAAAGAATTTAAAACGTTTTAAATAGATAATAAATTTTCCTAATATTTTTTAAAATTCTGTAAACTAAAAATAAAAAGTCCTTAAAATCTCTTAGGATCTTTTCTGATACATCTGATATATTCGAAAATCTTTTTTTTTAATTTTCTTAAGAATCTTATAATAATTATTTACATATAAATTTATAAACAAACTGATAATACTTATTTTCTTGTATATGAAATCTTTACAAAATCTTTAATGCCTTAAAATACTTATCTCAACATTACAAAATTTAGCTTTTACAATTTTATTTTAATTGTAAAAGAATTGTAATTAAAAATTGATTGCAAATAATTGTAAAATAAATTCAATAAAATTTATTCTATGAAGAAATATCTCATGATTATAAAAAGAGAAAAAAATGGTAAAGGTAAGTCTTTGTAACATTTTAATAACTAATTAACATATTTTAAAATTATTTTTCCTTGATTCTGGCCGAGGGTCATACATGGTACAAAAAGCCGTCGTGAAATTTCAAATAAAAACTGTACTCTCTATACATTAATTTTTTTAATTAAAAATAATAATACTTTTATAAATATTGCCAAAATTTATTTGAATATGCTAGACATTGATTTTTATTTAAAAAATTCCTGTAAATAGCTGGTGTTTTACAAATTTTGCGGTATTTGTGTGCCATGTTTGACCTTAGGGAATATATTTCAGGAATAAAATTATAAAAATATATCCATTAGTTAGTAAAAGGCTTATGAAGAATCACCTTTCAAATTATAGTTGAAGTTGAAGAAATAGATATTTCTCTTATCGTTTTTTAGTATATGATTTTTCACTAAACGCAAAGCAGATTGAAATACACTTGAAAAATAAAAATAAGAAAGGTCAAGTTAATAACTTTTTGGCTTTTTCTCTTTAAATCCTCAAAATTGTGATTATAGCCTAAAAAGATTTTATTTTATTGGATTTAAAAAAATATTAGAAAAATTCGAGTCTTTTTAAAAGATGTTTAGGACATTTAGAAGTTTGGAAAATATCAATGAATATTTTATACATTTTGGGGAATTTTTTCAATTTTTTAAATATTTCTAATACGTTTAAAACAAAATAAATTCAAAAAAAATATTTTTAACTAACTACATTTTTCTTAAAATTTAAAAAAAGCATTCAAGAAGTAAAAAACTTGACTTATATAATCTTCTAAATTTTTCACAGAATTTTAAGAAAAATAATTTTATCTCCTTGAAATATTTCGGAATTCCCTTAAAGGTTCTTAGGTTTATTTTTTTGAAATCTTTGAAAATCTACATTTCTAAAAAATTTAAGTTTAAAATTAGATTTGAATCTCTTCCATTCTTCTAAATATTCCTTTAATTTAATGGATTATTTACGTTTTTTTAAATCTTTAATCTTATCAAATTGAAACATTTAGCTTTAAAATCTTCTACACTATTCTTTTAAATTTTAGGAAATCGTTTAATATGTTTCAAAATCTTTTTGAATTTTTTAAAGTATATTTTTTAAAATAAAAATTATGAAAAATTTTGAAACGATTATTAGAAAAATATATTTTTTTTTAATTTTCAGACCTTCTAATCTTCTAATCTTTAAGAATTATTCCATTTATTCCTGATTTTTTGCAAGTTTTAATTATTTTTTAATAGTTTCAAAATTTCTGAAAATTTCGTAAACTTACTCAAATTTGAAAGCAAATTTTACAAACCAACATAAACATAACAAAAAATGGTACAATAAAATTGCGCAAGAAGGCTTAATAAGAATTAAATTCCTTATTTTAAAAAAATTATATAATATGGCAAAATTACGAAATAATGTTAAAAAAATCTTTCTTTTTTTTAATTTTCTCTCAGAATTAATTCCATTCCATTTTTAAGTGAAAAATAATGTTTTAATTGAAAATCTAATTATATGTTTAAAAATTGAACTATTCTGTTGTAAATTCGATTGTGTGTGTGTTTTAAAACATTTTTCAGTTGAAAATTCATTTCTCCCATCGAAAGTTAA
>NC_046664.1:89280399-89299231 GCF_010883055.1 Belonocnema kinseyi | reverse complement strand
ATTCTTCTTTTTTGGTAGAAAATTATTCTCCTTGTTTAAAAATTCATCTATTTTAATCAAAAATTCATTTCTTTGGATGAAAATCCATTTTTTGGTGAAACTACTTTTATTTTGGTATAAAATGGTTAAAAGTTCATCTATTTTTTTGGAAATTTGTCTATTTTCTTAACAAAAATTTTTGTTTTCTAAAATTGATTTCGAAAATTGTGAATTTCTGTTTTCGGCAGAAAGTTATTGGGTTGAAAATTAAATTATTTGTTTGCAAATTTAATTTTTTGCTTGGAAATTTAAACATTTTATGGAAACTTTGATTTCTTGGAGTTGATAATTATTTTTCAACTGAAAATTTATCTGTTAAATTTTTCGTTGAAACATTATAATTTTAGTTGAAAATTAATTTCTTTCGATGAAAATTCTATTTTTTATCTGAAAATTTAACTAGTCCATTTTTGATCGAATACTTATTGTTTTAGTTTCAAATTCGTTTCTATAGATGAAAATTGATCAATTTTGTTGACACTTATTTTTCTTGAAAAATTGTCTTTTAAGTTATAAATTTATCTTCTTTGTTGGTGAATTATTCTTCTTTGAAAATTCATTTGTTTTACATAAAAAATTGATGTCTTTTGTTGAAAATTTGCATTTATTTGGGTTTAAAATTAAATTTTTTCAACTACAAGCTTCAGTATAAACTACAATGTATAAGTTAAAAAATGTATTTTTTAAATTAATTTTTTAGGTTGAAAACTTAACTATTTTGTCGAAAATTTGTGTTTTATTTGTGAAAAATCAATTGTTTACTAAGATTATGACTAAGGCATGCAGAACAAAATTTGAAACATTTTAGACCCAGAAGTCTTGTCTCCTATATCTATATACATAAAGTCCATTATATTTGCCTCTTCGCAATAAGCATAATGGTTCTAAGGTAACTCAGGATTTCAAAACCTGAATAGATTTGAGGAGGAGCTAGAATAGCAAGATCGTCATTCGTGAAGTCGGGGGAGCTCGGATTCCTGCTCGTGCATTTTCGGCTTTACACGAGGCTGGGCTTCGCAGCCTTTAACAGAGTCGACTCACCGACACGCTACGTTTGAATGTTTCGCTCCCAGGTGGGAGAGTGGTGGGGGCCGAAAAATCCCACGTTCTGGAGACACTGACCTACATAGAGGTTTAACCTACCCTAACCTAACAAAACCTGACCCAACCTAACCTAGTCGAATGAAATTCAACCACACATGTAGCTATGTAAGGGTACGGTTCTCAGTCTTAAATGTGTGCTATATTTAATAGGTTAACTCGATCTTAACCTACAAATGAATCTAACTTAACAGAACCTAACGAAATTTTGCTCAACGCAACACAGCTGAACTTAAGTGTTCCCGTTGTAACACAATAAAATTCATTTCATTGTACTATAGGTGGTTAAAAATTTAGACGCACATTACTCATTTGAAGAAACTTAGAACTACAAGTAGAATTGGCCCCATTTCAATTAACCTGACAATGTTTGTATCAATTAAAATGTAGAACTGTAACTTAAAAATGCAAATGAATAAGAGTTTTATTCAAAATTATTTTCTCTCTGCTTTTCTTAGACTTAAGGGATATATTTGTACTATCTTTCGTGTTTACATTTTATCTTGCTTTTTATCAACTTACTTTTTATCAACTCCAGACATTTACTGCTATTATCATCAAAATATGAAGTACGCAAGAACAGGGTTGACAGCGTAATCCGTTAGGTTAGGTCAGGTTTTGTTAGGATAGGATAGGTTAAGCCTCTATGTAGGTTAAGCCGAAGCTGAATGAAACGGTACCGCAAACACAACGGGACAACACAATCAGTTTAATTGTGTTTCGTGAGGTTAGGTTAGGTTAGGCAAGGTTAGATTTATTTCTAGGTTAGGCTCCAGTTGACCCATTCGATGCAGCACACATTTGCTACTGGGAAAATATGCTTCCAGAGCTTTACGTGTAGTTCAATAAATTTCTGTTAATTCAGGTTAGGTGAGGTCAGGTTCTGTTGGGTAAAATTATGTTAAATAAGTTGATATCAGGCACGGGTTGATCCTTCATAGTTGTCGACATGTTTTTTAAGTGAAAATTTGCATCACTGGCATTATTTTGAAATGCCTCAGTGCATGATTTTTCATGATTTTTTGAGGTTGTAGCTCAATCATGACGTGATGGGTGATTTTTGATACCGAATTTGAATTCAGCGCCCCAAAATCCATAGGAATACGTGTGTCTTGTTACCAGATCCGCACACTTTTTTTGTGTGGCTGTGTAATTTAACTGTTTTGTTGAAAATTCAATTTTTTTTTATTGTTGAAAAAACATTTTCTTACACTAAAAATGTAACTGTATCATTTTTGGTTCAATTTTCTTAGTAGGAAATTGACGTTTCTCAGTCAAAAATTCTTCTTTTTTGGTAGAACATTATTCTCCTTGTTTAAAAATTCATCTATTTTAATCAAGAATTCATTTCTTTGGATGAAAATGCATTTTTTGGTACAAAATTATTCTGTGTTTAAAAATTCATCTATTTTAATCAAGAATTCATTTCTTTGGATGAAAATCCTTTTTTTGGTGAAACTTCTTTTATTATAGTATAAAATGGTAGAAATTTCATCTATTTTTTCGAAAATTTATCTATTTTGTTAACAAAAATTTTTGTTATTTTAAAATTGATTTTGAAAATTGTGAATTTCTGTCTTCGTTAGAAAGTTATCGGGTTGAAAAATAAATTATTTGTTTGCAAACTTAATTTTTTGCTTGGAAATTTAAACATTTTTTTGAAACTTTGATCTTTTGGGGTTGGATAATTATTTTTCAACTGAAAATTTATCTATTGAATTTTTCGTTGAATTATTCTTCTTTAAAAATTCGTTTCTTTTAGATAAAAATTGAAAACTTCAAACTTCAGCATAAACTACAATGTTTAAGTTAAAAAATGTATTATTTAAAGTAATTTCTTAGGTTGAAAAGTTAACTATTTTGTCGAAAATTTGTTTTTTATTTGTTAAAAATCTATTGTGTACTAAAAATATGACTAAGGCATACAGATCAAAATTTGAAACATTTTAGACCCAGAAGTCTTGTCTCCTATATTTATTTACATAAAGTCCATTATATTTGCCTCTTCGCAATAAGCCTAATGGTTCTGAGGTAACTCGGGATTTTAAAACCTGAATAAATTGAGGAGCAACTAGATCGTCATTCGTGTAGTCGGGAGAGCTCGGGTTCCTGCTAATGCATTTTCGGCTTTACACGAGGCTGGGGCTCTTCGTGACCACGTGACCAAACTCGTCCCCGGTTATGAGCATTTTTTTTGGTGTTCACTGTGTCACCACGGATTGAGATATTGTGTTTAAAATTCGACAGGTTAAATAAAAAGCACTAAAGAACGTTTGTATACATCAATATGTTTATAGTTTTAAAGAAAGTTTATTTATAAATCGATGAAATCGTATATTGAGCACTGACACCAACTTTGGACTAAATCGTATATTGAGCACTGACACCAACTTTGGACTAAATCGTCTAAACCTTAAAAAAAATTAATGTAAGCAATAAAATTTGCACATTTTTTGCCAATCAACAAATAAGTATCTGCATACACGTAACCTTTCATTATTTTTGGAGAATTTTTAGCGATTTCTAGCGGAGAGAAAAATAAACTTTGAACGTCGATAAAGTCGGGATCACGTGACTAAGTTCATTCATAAAATTTTTGTGTGGGGAATGAAATTTTTTTCATTTTTTTTTCGGTCCTCACTACGCCCACACGGATTAAGATATCGTGTTCAGGATTTAGGAAGTTATACCGAAAGGACTAAGGAATGTTTGTATATATAAAAATGTTTATAATTATGAAGAAAGTTTTCTAGTGAAATACTCATGGAGAATAGATATAAGGAGACTAATCTGTAATGCATGGACTTCACCAAAAGCGGTCACTTTTCTGTTGCCAGAAGTACGCACATACACATGTGTAAAATCACACTTACGTATAGTTCAAAACTTTCCGAACGCGGCGTGCCAACCGCACTTAAAAAAAACATGGACGCCTCCATTGTTTTGTTTTGACAGGTCGCTTCAACAAATAAATAATTGATAATCAGACAGGATTTTTTGAAATGTTTGTGGAATAAAAAATTATTCGTCATGGAAGCCACACTTGTTGGAACCACACTTGTTGGAAACTTTCGCTTTTATACAGCGATTTTTAATTTTAACATTCTTTCCTTTATTTACAAACTATTAATTTTTCAATCATTACTTATTTACATTGACTCGCGTTCACATCGGTAGCCATATTTTTTTTTAAGTGCGGTTGGCACGACACGCTCGGGAAGTTTTGAACTATACGTAAGTGTGATTTTGCACATGTGTTTGTGCGTCAAAAATAAGACGTCAAGAATTATGGAAGTTGGTTGGAAACACCGAAGAGTAAATTTGATCAAATTTCTGATGTTGCTATGTTTCCAATTTGAAATTTATCTTTTATTTTTAGGACCAAAAAAATGAAAATCATTCTACACAAAAATTTCATGAACGAACTTAGGCACGTGATCTCGACTTTATCGACGTTCCAAGTTTCTTTTTTTCTCCGCTAGAAATCGCTAAAAATGCTCCAAAAATAATGATAGGTTACGTGTGTGCAGATACTTATTTGTTGATTGGCAACGAATGTGTAAATTTTATTTAAGGTTTAGACGATTTAGTCCAAAATTGGTGTCAGTGCTTAATATACGCGAACCAAAAACTCCGAAATGCATCAAAACAAACATTATCTGCAAAGTGCTATAACTCGAATGGTAATATCCTATTTCATCGATTTATAAATAAACTTTCTTTAAAACTATAAACATATTGATGTATACAAACGTTCTTTAGTGTTTTTTATTTAATCTTTCCAATTTTGAACACGATATCTCAATCCGTATGGACACAGTGAACACCAAAAAAAATGTTCATAACCGGGGACTAGTTTGGTCAAGTGGACACGAAGAGCATGCCCATAACAGAGTCGACTCACCGACACGCTACGTTTGAATGTGTCGCTTCCAGGTGGGAGAGTGGTGGGGGCCGAAAAATCCCACGTTCTGGAGACACTGCTGGAAGGGGAAGGGTTTGCAGGTAGCCGTGGAGGAAATGACGGCTGCCCGTACTGGCATACGCGTGGGCTTAATTACAGGATTAGTGAAATACTTAGAATGGAAACAGGTGAATTTAAATGTAGAAAAGACAAAGATAATGGGTCTTATAGAAAACGAAGGGAAGAAAGAAAGAATGGACTGGTGAATGGAAGGGAATAAAGTTAGAAGTAAAAGAGTTTAAAAATTTGGGATATACTTGCAAACAAATGAAGATCATAGAGCTCATATAAGAGAAAGGATAAAAAAAGCGAAAGGGGTAATGAAGCAGATATGGTGAATAGGGAAAAGGAGGTTCAAAATAAATTGGAGAAGGGGAATGTGGGGAATGTTTTTTCATTATTCAATTTCCGTTTCCCTTACTCTTTGCCTATATACAAACCCGAAGCCCCCTCAAAAAAAAAAATGAAAGACCCCCCCCCCAAATCCTGGTTACGCCTCTGGCTATTTGATACACTGGTATGTCTGGTATTAGAGTATGGAGCAGAGATACGGGGATGGAAAGAAATAAAAGAGATTGAGAGTTTAAAAGAAAAGTATATAAGGTGGTCATTAGAGGTAGCCTGGATGACGCCGGGACAAATTATGAGAGAAGAAGCGCAAAGGGATAAATTAAGTATTACAGCGGAAAAGAAGTCATGCTAATTCGATGCGAAACCAAGAAGGGAAAGGGAAGCGAGTTTGCGAAAAAGTGTTCGATAGAGGTATAAGAAAGGGGACGGAGGGTTATTAACGAGATGGCAAGAAAAAAGGATGGTATTCTTTAATACTAGAGATATAGAACATTGCACTGGAGTAAACTATCAAGAATTAGAAAGAGAAGATGGCCCAGAAAAGCAAGATTTAGATTAGGAGACGAGTTAAGGATAGGGATGTTTTGGGAAAAGAAAGATAACAGGAAGTGTGTCCTAACCGCGCGCTCTGCCGATTTCGCTATCGAAGCAATTGGATCTCGGTGACAAAATCTCAGTTAAGAATTTCAAGGCAGGGTCGTACCAAGTCATATGTTGAACCTCAATCAACTTCAAACTAAAAGTCGTTGAACTCAACTTTAATATATCATTCTTTGTTTAGAAAAATGTTAGAATTGAATTTTACTTAGTTCAATAAAGACTCGATACTTTTTTTTCTTAATATATTTAAAAATGTTATAAAATATCTAAAAGTAATGAACAATAAACAAAAATTCTCCATAAAATGCGCAGTTTTTAATTTATCCAACTCTTTTATTGTATATAATACTCTCTTACTCCATTTTTAATGCAAAATAACATTTCTTAAACAATAATTTAAAATATGTTAAAAAGCGAAGTAAGTTTCACTTATTTAACAAGGCATTTAATACTAGTTGTTTTCAAATATTTAAAACGCTTAAAAACGACCTAAAGGTAATAAATGACAAAGAAAAGTTGCAAGTACAAAAATGCTTTAAGAACATCAATGACAAAAAATAATGTTCTGCTATACAAAAATTTGCATAAACTGCACAGATTTCAATTTTTCGAATTCTTTTCTCTCGTACCTTTTTTGACAAAGATTTAAATATGGAATTGCTTTCCGAAAACAACAATTGAAAATATGCAAAAATAATTTAACTTCACTTATTTTACAAAGGCCTCAATACTTTTTTCTGTAGAAATTTAATCCGCTTAAAAACTATCTAAAGCATATAAAAATAAAGAACTTTTGAGTTGAAAAACGCTTTAATAACCAAAGTGACAAATAAATAATTTCTGATATTTGAAAACATTGGGAAAACGCACAGTTTTCGATTTATTTAAGTATTGTGTAATACTTTTTAACTCAGTTTTTAATTTAAAATAACAATTCCTAAAAAATAATTTAAAATATGTGGAAAAAATTGATCGCTAGTTTAAATATTACCTATTAAAAGAAAGTGCTCGATACTTTATTTTTCTTTCTAATATAAAATACTTCGAAATCAGAAGAATCAAGATTGTTGTAATCGGTTGAAAAATATTTGTTTGCTTCCTCTTTGCATTCTCTGTTATTTTATTTAAAAATTTTTAATGGTAAATTTTTTAATTGTTCTTTTATAAAATGAAATGCATTCTTAATACGCTTTTAAAAAATGTTATTGAATTAAAAAAAAAATATTTTGCTTTAAAGACGCATAACATTTTTTTAAATTATCAAGAAAATGTACTAATTGTATTTTCAAGCATTTTTAAAGCTTATAATTTTTTTTATGCTGTCATATATTTATTTTTAATTCTTTACATAATAAAAAAGGATTATGTAAGTATATGGGTGATTGCCAAAATATTAACCTTTTGTAGTCCAAGACATTTTCTATGATTAATGAATTCTTTGACTGAAAAACTTAATTTTGTTAATTTCATTCAAAAAAAACCTAAATCTATACTTAATTATTTATAACTGCAACATTATATACGCTCTACAGTACGCGGGAAGCATTGCATTGCCAATTGATAACATAAAAATCGGCCCGCTTCCCGGGCACATTCTCATCACCACCTACGCGCGCGGCTCGCAAGTTTGAGCGCACCTAGGGCGCGCGACTGTTGGTTCTCGCGCTTCGCGCTCGACAGTATATTTATCTCGCGCTTCGCACTCGATAATGTATTTACCTCGTGCTACGCGCTCGACTTTTCTGCACAGACTATTTAAAACTAAAGGTAAAAGTATCGACAACAGTAATTTAATAATTGTGAATTCTCTATTGTTAAAGCTCCTTCGGCTTTAACGAACACATTCTCATCACGTATCTCGTGCTTCGCACTCGAGTTTATCCCTGAAATTTTATATCATTCCCATAAATGTATATTATTATAATTCGTAACTTGCACTGGTATTAAAACAGACGAAATTTCATTGTCCCTGTTAAAAAAATTTGAAAATATTTTTTGCAATTTATTTTGGATTCACCCAAAATTATTATTACTGTATCCTAAATTTTTTACATTCTTCTAAATTTACTCAATTCTATTCATTCGATAAAGTTTTTATTTCATTTATCTTGAAGTGTTTAAAACTCACCCTAAATTTGTAGGCATTTCATCAAATTCTTTTGAAGTTTCTTTAATTTTCCCCTAATTAATTTCAAACTCATTTTTGAATTTATTGAATTATGATTGTACAAAATGTAGAACGGATTTATTTCGAAAGTGTTGAGTTTAAATAAGTTTGTTTTGGAAATGTTGTATTAAAAATTTTTTTAAAACTATTCAGCTTCTACGTTTTTAACTGCGCTTTAAATAGTTTAAATCATAATGTTTGTTTATTTTTCATATTTTGAATTTGAAAATATAAATGAGAAAAAAGCCTTTTTGAAGACTAAAAAAAACTGGTAAATTTTGGTATGTTAAAAGTTTAAAAAAACGGCCTGTCATATGAAAAAAATAGGTGAAGGGAATTTTGTAGCTACGTTTTGGAACATACGCCCTTGTGAAAATTTTAATTTGTCTTGTGCCGTTTCTCCAAACAGTCAATTTCATTATTTATAATGTTATTTTTTACGATTAAAACGAAAACCACGCGTTTTATCAGAATATTATTTCGAAAAAAATTTTAGATTTTTTTGGGTTAAACAACCTTTCTCTTATATGTTGTGTAATTTTACCAAAAATTTAATTTTTTTATTTCTAATGTTGTTAGTCATGATTAAAATAGATACTACTTATCATATAAAAAAAGCATCAATAAAGATTGTTGTTCTCTACTTTCGGTAAAAAAATTTAATCTATTTATTTTTTCTTAGCTTGTGTCATGTGTCGAAAATTTTAAGTTTTGTATTTTCACTGTTTTTTTTATAAATAAAACAAAAACTACGTGTCCTATAAAAAAGTGATTCATAACAAATTTGTATTTTTTTTTTGGGTGCATAATGTTTGTCTTATAATTTTTTTCCTACCTTGCATAGTTTGACAACAAAATGCAATTTTTTATCTTGTAGTGCTTTCGAAAATTAACATTTTACTTTTCAAGTGCTATGAACAAGTGTACAGAAAATTTTTGAATCATGAAAAAATGTGGTCTCAAAAACTTTCAAAATACGCTTACTTTTAGAATTTTTATCTCAAATGGCTGACCAACGAACTTGGCATTTAGCTTAGGACACTAAAAGGGTGAAGTGTGTATCAAAGTCCAATCTAATAGATTATTTTGTTCAAAAGTATCGTGCTCGTAGACAGACAGACATAAGGACAGACAGACACATTACTAAAAACCTGTTTTTCGGATTCAAGTGGTCCCAAAACGTGCATTTTTGACAAAAACTCGGATGATTTTTACACAAATCTAATACCTTCTCTGATGAGAATGTATTATTATGAAAAAATAGCAAATTGATAATTATATTTTTTGAAACCCCACACACGAGGCGAAAAAGAAATTAAATGACGAAAGTTGTCATCAGAATGTGCCCACGAAGCGGGCAGCTTTTTTGTTTTTTACTGTTAATCATATTTTTCATGATTAGAGCCAAAACTATAAATCCTATCAAAAAGTGGTTGATAACAAATTTGCAGATCTTTTTCAAGTGCACTATTTTTGTATCTTCATCTTTTACCGTATTTTGCATAGTTTGGCATAAAAATGTAATTTTTGGATTTTTCATAATTTTGTATACTGTCAAAATATGAAATTTTGATTTTTCCAAAAAATTCAAAAAATTGTTATAATAATCTTATAGGGCATTCAAAAACCAACATTTTTCTTCTCTTGACTTGTTTTCCTATCGTGCGTTATTTGGCCTAAAATGTTCATTTTCGTGTGTTTTTTGGAATTGTGTAAATGCTACAACTCTGGTAATTTTTGATATTATGAAAAAAGTCATTAGAATAAATTTTTCAAATTCTTAAATACTCTAAATAACCGTACAAAGAATTTATGAATTTAAAAAAAAAGTGTTCTCAAAAATATTCAAAATGTGCCCACTTTTTGAATTTTTATCCAAAATGGCTGGCTAACGAACTTGACCTTTAGTTTAGGATATTAAACGAGTATACCACAGGCTTATCTAATAGATTAAGTTTTGCAAAAGGGATCGTGTTCACAGACACATATATACAAACATACAGGCAGACACACATTCGTAAAAACCTGTTTTTCGGATTCAGGGGGTCATAAAACGTGGATATTTGACCAAAACCTTCTCTGATGAGAATGTAAAAATATAAAACAAGATATTAACTATTTCAGATAGCAAGTAAGAATATAAAATTAAAAATTATTTTTAAAAATCCTGCTCAATTAAGGAATTTGGTTTCATTAAGGAAGAATTAATCTAAAGCTAAAAAATCTGTTGCCTAAAACTTATTTAGTTTAAATTAAAATAACACATGATCATTTTATATTTTCAAAACTATTTTTTTACTTATAACTTTTATGAATTTTGCCATTTTTGTGATTTGTAAACTGCTATTATCGAACACGAAAATTGTGTATAAACAAAAGACAACTATATCTTCTAACTCTAATTTGAAATTAAATAGGGTTCACAGAACGTAATTTTTAACTTTTTAAAACTCAATTTTAATCTAGCCGAATCCAAAAAAATAATATTTTTTTATTGAATGAAGAATTCCTGTATTTAGCAGGAATATTTATTGTTATTTTCAAGTTTGGATGATTTTTTGTTACTTTGAACACTACACAAAAATAATGCCAGGGTGGCCGTTTTAATCGAGGAAAAAAATTCCCAGTCATTTTCCGATTCACAAAAATGTATCTCGGTTAAACAATTTCGAAATGATTTAATTTTAAGCAGATTAAGACATGTAAATAATCAGCGAAAAAAATTATAGATGCAGTACATTCATAACCTTTTATTAATTTTAGGAATGAAATGACTTTTGAGTCTTGCATAATTATTTCACAGTTAAAAACACTTTTTTCACATCGATTTAAAAATTTTTAATTCTTACCACCAAAAACTAACCGACGCAATAAACTTATTTTTTTTATATTGTTATGAGTGATTTGATTTGTGTGTCGGCCTAAAGTTGCAAATTCCTATCTACATTTGCATAAATAAAATTGATTATGTGCACCAACGTTTTGAATTTTATAAATATTATTGAATTTAAAAATAATTGTTAGCGGCGAAGAGAACCAACTTCATACCATGACAACTTGTTGATTATTATATTTAATAAGATACTTATGCAGTAAGAAGTAAATTAATTTAGACCAATATATTAATTTTCATAGCATGTGTGCGATGTCTATTGTATCAAGTCTACAGTTTTTATATTGAAAAAACTCAAGTGTTTCTATACGTTAATGGCATAGGTATCTTCGAAGTAAATCTGACATTCGTTTGAAATTAATAATTGTTTGAAGGAAAATATTCAATAATTATTCTAATAGAAATTATTTCTTCGCTAAATACATTCAGTTTCTCGTCTCAAGAACATGACAATTTTTTCAATTAAAATAGTGGTCAAAATAAGTGTATGAATTTACTTGGATCAAAAAACATTGTGTTAGAGTTTTAGTTACTTATCATGAGAATATAATATTTTTAATTCAATAGTTTATTAAACTTCATGCAAATGAGTATAATGGAACAAATTAATTTAATATTTTTTTGCTTAGAGCAAATATATTCTTGATTCAAATAGTTGTCGGATTCTATTATTTTCTTCATTCAAGAAAATCGGTCCCTTATAAAAAGAAAATACTTTCTTCTTTCAAGTAGAATCAGCCAAGTCAATTAGCCTACTTGATATAATACAAATTTTTTATCAGTATAGGAAAGAACATTTCTTGCTACGGGACTAGCCTTCTATTATTTAATATTGGTGATGATTATTAAATAAATAATAATTAACGCAGTAAATGAACATTTTGATCACGTTTGTTTGAAAATTCTCCGAGTGCTGTATTGAAAAATACTCTTTCCGAACCCATTGTCTACATTATTATATATCATATTTGTATACGTATTAATCACATGGAAAAAACAATGATTTGGTCATTTAATTATTTCTAACAAGCGGTATTTCATTGGCTTTGCCCCTCACCGGAGGGCAAAGCCGACTGCAGCTTCTTATGAAAATCAAAACATTCGAAGATAAGAAAATGTGATGATTTGCTTCTGTGGTATTTTGTGTACTGGAAAAATTACGTTTAAATATATCCAACAAGATGAATAAGTTATTTTGAATCAAAATAGAGATAGCTGTAATATAACCTCTTATTCGTTGACATTCTACTAGAAACGGACTTTACGCAATGTTGCTACCGTACCAATACAAGAAAAGTGCATACCGACCGGATTGATAATAATAATATTTAATAGTTTCTTCCATGTAGTCCATAAGATAAGTTGCTGTTCTACATTGGCGATCATTTATCGACGAAACTTGTGACACGTGTGTCACTTAAGCACTTATAAATATTATTTTCGTCGGGCCTGCCCCCTTGGCCAGACCTCACTTATTTATGAGATTTAATATATTTTGGACTTGAATCACGTCCAATTAATATAATTAAATTGTGTAATATTGTTTTATCTGTCAAGATATCAAGTTTTTATACTGTAAGTATTGTCATTAGAGTTGAAAACTTTATATTTCTGTCAGCGAAACTTCCATTTTTTCGTGGTAAAAACTGTTTTCTATATAATTTTTCTTTTGAAACGTCAATTTTTAAGATTTTAGTAAGTAACACTATGTCTCTGATAAAATAGATTTATTTAATGCAAAGTAGAACTAAAATTGTTAAATAATAGCCATGCTATAAGGAAAATCACCTTTGCCCCACTGGTTGGCGCTGCCGCCCCCCTTACCCTATCCTTTACTGAATTTAAGTATAATCATAATTATTAAGTTCAAGTCTGAATGGGAAAAAGTTGAAGTTGTACATGACCAAAAATTGAAGAACTAGCGCAGACAGAATCCAAGATTGATTAGAGTGCTAAATCTTAATTTATTTATTCAAAGCCTTTTACAATAATCTTATTATTATTATAAACGTCTATTATCTTGAATCATTATCATTATTATTTGTATTAAAAATTATGAAAACTGTTATCAAGTGCTAATTTTATTTAAAAAACATCTGTTTTGTTTGTAAAAATTACAATTCTTAGAGTTTTTGTTAAAAACTTTCTATAACAAAAACGTACATTATTTTTCAATCAATTTCGCAAAATAGGGGAAATTAATTTTTTTTCTAAGCGGAAACTTCCAGTTGTGACATTTATTTAAAGAAAGTAGGTTAACTTATACGAACTTTTCGTTACAAATTATGACTCGTATGAAAAATCTTAGCAACTGGTGTGACACAAACCACTTTTTATACTTGGAAAAAATACTAGTCAGAATTTGTTTATAAAAATTGTTTAAAATAATTGAGCTGAATAGTAATAGAATTATTTCTGTTATATGAGTGTGTGTTTAATTCCAGCTAAAATAGTGAGTTTCTTTCTGTGTTTATTCTTAAAGGTATAAATTCACAGAGCTGAAATGGTCAATTTGGTGACTTAAGTTGCTTATATAATTTTTCACTGTGAAAAAATTGCCGAAACGTAAATTCCAGAAATGCATGTTTAAATTTTTATTTCTAATCTGAGTGCAATATATTTTTATTCAACATTAATACATTTGCTGCCAGAAATTGAGAATCACGTAGTGCAGATGACGTGCGTAGCATCATTTTTAGCTATGCGCAAGACAAGACATTATTCACTAGTACCTGATCAGGCCCCCATCAGTTTTTTTGTGATTAAAAATTCTGATAGAAGCCCCATCAAAATCTAACTTCAAATAGAGAAAGATGGAAAAACTTCTGTACGGGATATTCTCATAATATGATATTTTTAATGGCTTAAGTGAGAATTAAAGGATACAAAATCACTTATCTATCTTGTTTCTTTCTGTAATTACATTATATTTTGACAGCCTTAAGCAACATATTTCGCAATTTGGTGACCTCTAGTTTCAGGTTAGATATTCGTAAGTTTTATATTATTTTCTATGTGTTATTTTAAATATTGTTTAAAATAATACCTCCGAAATGGCAACTAAAGACGGGGGACGACCAGACTCTCGACTGGAGAGCCCAGTTTTAAGCCGGGAGTTGGTAAGAGTCTAAACAAATCATTATCTATTATTGACCAGGATGTACAGAATAACTGTGATGATAAATAAGTCAATCAGAAGACCTCCTTACCGAATGAGCAATTGCCAACCAACCCAACTGAAGATAATTGATAAGCCTCGCTCTCGTGGAGCAGATGGCAGTAGCTGATAATTCTGTGTTAGGGACTCAGTACATGAGCACAGCAGTGGCAGACCCCACCTATCTACAGTTCTTCCAGCAAAACATCACATACTGCTCTGGAATAGCCTGGTAGTAGTTAAGCACCAAGTAGCGCGAATGCAGCATCGGATGGGTGGCTTGTAGGATTTACTGATCAGTCTGTCACAGTGCTGAGTCGTAAAAGGTGAATCCGTGGACGAAAAGCCGGTAGCCATAATGGCTGCGCTACCTTACCAACTTCGAGAGTCAGCTTGATGGTGTGTTTCTACTCTTCAACGCCATGTCATCGATAACGAGAGTAGTTGACTGGTTGACTCTATGGCTACGACGTGTGAACATGGTACCTACCTTATCAACCCAAAACAGCCAATACCTACCTATATCTGGAAACGTAGACCCCTGTTTCGCTGGTCACTCATGCTCATGGCTGCTCCTGCCCTCTCCGGCTGCTCATGTCGCCACGATCTGCTACTGTTATCCTGGCAAGCAAGAGAAAGCGACGGGCGCTAGAGCAACGATCACGGCCTTGCATTCCCCGTCGCTAGCGAGCGCAGGCCCTCCTAGTAATTCACAGTGGATCATTGTGAATCAAATCGTTTAAAACGCGTTATCGTTCACCAGCTCGCTGGTCGTCGTTTCTTGAATACGTGAATGGGACAGTCGAGTTCGGACGATCGTTACGAATGAGACGGAAAGAGCTGCCGAGGTCGAGTTGTCCGAGCATAAAGTGTGCCTTCGTTAGGTGACAAAGCAGTCCTGGTCGACGATCGTGTTTGACGTTTCTGCACCCGTCGTCCATCGCCCGCTTTTGTGTTAGTCGTTAGTCTGCTTGGACGCGAAGAGTTTTAAGCGCAAAGCGCTTATTGTCATATAAGTTAGTCATCAATCATTTTTCGTCGAAGATCACTTGGAGGGAAAGCATTAGAGGTGAGTGATTGCGCACGCATGTTTGTGTATTAGATCTCTTGTGCACTCGAGAATTCCTTACAGTAATCGACATATCTGAGGAAAGTCCGTCAAAAGCTACTCAAAAACTCATCCAAGAGTAATGCACGTCATTCAGAAAAACATAATTTGTGACATCCAAAAATATTACTCATACAATACCAAAATATGATGAATAATGAGTCATTAAAATGGCAATCAAATCAGAGCAATACATTACTTTTATGTTTCATTATCATCTACTGAGAGTCACTGACATTAGAAAACTGCACGCTTCATTTATGGAAATTCATTTAGGACTAAACGGATCATTGGATACCTTGAACACAAGTATTGACACGTTACTCAGTGCCTTCAATCAGCTGAATAGAAAATTAAAACATTCTCTTTCAGGAGACTTCTACCCACGTGTTCTTTAGCAAGAAATTTGATCACCATTAAAAATAATTCAACACAAAAAAATGGTCGAAAATTACTTTGAAAATGGGGGAAACGTAAACTATGATGAACGTGGCACTTTTACCAAAAAATGGTAAATTGGCAGTAATCAATGTTATTCAATTTCCGGTTCTGCTTTTTTAACTAGATTTGACGGTGTAAATTTATCTTAAATATCTGTTGCAATCTGCTTAACATCTCACACTTCGATCACTGTTATTTTTATATACACTGATGAATGTGGTAATATTAAACTTTTTACTGTAAAATTCAACTGAATTAGTGATATTCGTACGCAAATCGCTAAAAAATTCCCAAGAAATTTGTGTAATTATCACGTGAATCCCACTCAAACATTTACAAACCGATGTATAATTTTCAACCACTTTTTTACAGTGTAGAATCTATTTCATGTTGACTACATAAAAGTTTTGACTATCATCTCAGATGTTCTGTTTAGTATAAAAATATAGATATTTGTTTAAAAATAAATAAGAAATAATGAAAAAGAGTATGTGGGAAGTATCATTTCATGTATATATGGATGTGAATGACTAAAAAGTATGTATTTGCCTTATATATACAAAATATGAATAGAAATGTTTCATACATATTACTGGATTTAGCATTTTAAAAGAGGATGCATGAGTTTATACTTAAACCTTACATAGTTGGTTAAAAATACAGTGAAACTTTTCAATAGCCCTTCCTTCGATAGCCCTTCCGAGAATTGACGCCGCGCCGCATGTATGTATAACAAGGCTGCGCGGTGTGCGCGGGATCTGTGACCGTCAGCCCCAAAATCGGCGCTATAAAAGAGTTTCACTGTATAAGGAAAAAATTGCAGCTGCAAATAATGACATTCGGATAAGATGTGCTGCATCATCTTCTGATCATTTTTCTATCCGCTAATGTTAAATTTCAGACTAAAGGATGAGTTTTCTTTGAATTGAAGAAATCAATTCTTTTCCCAATAGTTGGACTATCAAGGAATTTATAAAGTCTTTCTATATAAAAAAATTATTTGTATTTTTTATAATGTCTTGAAAATGTATTTAATGTTCCATTCTTTTGTTTTTAGCCATTTCGTTGCCGATTCTCAGAATTATACTTTCATAATTAGGTCCGTATTTAATGTTTCCTGATTTACAGATAGTAATTAGGTACAGGTTTCGATCCTCTGATAAAAATAATTAAAACATTATAGGCTTAATATACTAGGTATTTATAGCATCTTTAAATTACTAATTTTAAAATATTTACAATTATTAATAAAAGAATTTTATCAACTAGTACGAATACACATTTCATTCCAAATACTATGTTTTTTCTATATCCTTATTATGTCTGCTTTAATATTTCCTGACAATAGTTATGACATTTGTTTATTGACTAATGTCGATTCTGACACTGACAAGACAGGGGACCAAAATCTACGATCTTTCGAGAAGCTCATTTATATATGACGCGATATGAAATAAGATTTAGTAAAAAAGTCGCGTAAAAGCAACACTAATGGGACATGACAAAATATATATGTAATCAGAAATTTTAAGATTTTAATATGGGTTAATTATTTTTGTAAGACTACTACTACAAACGATAATTGATCCCCAAAGAAACATTATATTCTAAAGTCTCTTAAATTTTAAAAGGTTGAGATGAAAACTGATTTTTTTTCTATTCCTTTGATGTAGCTATATATTATACTGCAATATGAACCACTGAAACGAAATTGGGTATTATTGATTTGCAAAGATCACATGAGGTTCACTTGCACATTTAAATTCAAATGATGCTGCAAATAAAAAGCTTTGAAAGGTGCCAAAAGAAAAAAAGAAAATCGACTATGGAACTATGAACAAGAATATCATTTTATTTAAATCATATATGGAAATTGATAATATTGAGAGGAATAAGCAGTATTCAACACAAGTTCCTTCCATCTTATCTTGCTTTATTCATAAAGCTAATAATAAAAAATAGGTATCGATATAATTTTGCTTACATTCCTCAATTGTAAAAAAAAAACTCATGCAAAATGTGCATATGGAAAAGATCTTTCGTTGAATTTTATCATTTTACTAGCTTTTATTTATTTTTTAGTTTCTGGAACTGAAAGAAATTTCTCAACACGACTTGGACCAAATATTATTAGTTTTTTCATGATCCTTTCAAGTTTTAGTTTTACTTTTTTTCTGCTTTCCGCTTTTTTATTTATCCTTTGATATTCTGGTCTTTTCTTATCCTTTATTCTGAATTCTGATTTTATATTGTTTGCTATATTTGTTCAATGTCTTTTTAGAAATAAAATCACATAAATAGAATGCAAACAAGAATTAAATTTTAAAATCGTTTATATAAAAGTTCTTAAGAAACAGTATAAAGTAATTCAACATATTTGATGCCATTCATTCTTATACAAACATTGAAATTTTAAAACCTTAAACAAATGTTTACCTGTACGTAATTGAAAGGTTTGGTTTGAACTTACAAAATCAAATTTGGGTCCCGAACTTGGATTATTAAATGATAAATAATCAGAATCAACCTTCTTTGGCTTAATCTGCATTATCATTATTTACTATGATATGGTCGGTGATTGTAAAGTTACAAACAGCACAAACTTTTGATCTATTCTTAGGCTATGTGGTCGAACAAGTTATCTTGTTTATTATGTAAATTAGAACAAATATGTTTTATAATTGACAATCAATGGAATATATTGGGTTTTCAACAAGTGGCGCCATTATCCTAATTGAAATATTTCATTGAATTGAAGACAGCAATATGTAAAAATAAGATAGTTATATTTTTGTTATAGCAATGAGAAACTTAACATGTTTATCGAGAAATGGCCATATTTGTATAGTACTTTTCGAGAAAAGTTTAGTTTCCATTGCTTTTGTAAGGAACTCAAATCAGACCGTAAAGGGGCATGGAAAAAGAGAATCAGATTGAGGCCATTCCGTTGAAATGTAGAAAATCTCCATTATATGAAAAATTCGACAGATTTCTGTTGATTTTACAAAATA
>NC_046664.1:89225228-89280299 GCF_010883055.1 Belonocnema kinseyi | reverse complement strand
TTTTGTAAGACCCATATATTTTTTTAATAAGATCATACATTATTGATTTAAACTAAATGGTTCACCACTAACCAATTCAAATTCTTTACATTCTTACACTTGAAATATTATGGATTCAGTTGAATTATACTCAAGTCTTTTGAATTGGCTTTGAATGCTTGATTTAATGTATACACGAACATTTCCAGACCCTAACCCCTTGGCTTTAATAAGCTTTTTAAATTTCCTGCATCACACGTTCAAACGGGTTTTAAAAAGCCTTTTTACTTCTGAACAAGTTCCTACAACAAAACTTCTACAAAAATAAGCATTTTCGAGGCAGATGTTTTGATTTTTTGTTTCCAGTAAATCAATTTTAGAAGAAACTAAATCACTAGGCTAAATACCTGCCATGCAAAATTTTGCTAGATATATGATGAAAGTTTGGAAGCATTCACTGCTACAAGAAAATGGTTTTATTGATTCTGTCTGGAAGTTTCAAACAGAAAATGAAAGAAAAGCACAGCCGTAGAAAGTTTCATTGTAAATAGTATAACAAAATGTATACAGTAATACGTAAATAACCTCGACTGACCGATGCCAATGGTATAGTATAGATATAGAATATAGCCTACTAAATTTCTGGTAAATAGGAATGTGGTGACTCATGAAAAATTAGAATACAAGTTTCGTAGACTTCCTTTCAGTACGAGGTCATTTAAACTTTTCTGTAAGTTTTTTTCGTATATTTGAATGTCTATGAATGATTTACCATGTCTAAAATTTTAGGCTTTAATTTGCAGTAATATTTTGTTCTCATCAGAAAGCTATTCATTTTGTATTTAACTATTTACTCATTCATCTTTCAAACTTGTGCTCTTTCAAAAATCATGATTTTTGCTTGAAGAATTTTTCGTTTGAGATCCAAGCAAATTTTAAGGAATTCATGTCTATAAACTGACTGAAATGTATCAAAGACTATGTCTAAAGTGCATGCACACGGTAAACATCCACGACACGGTGGATCGCCTACATCTTGGGGCTTCCTCGTTATTTCACTCTTGAACTTCAAGAATTTGTAAACGCATGATCGGATCGTGAAACGATTAGTCGACGACAGTTACGTAACTATTACACTGTATATCACGAACATCAAAAAGTTACAGCTTTTCTAGAAACTCTAATGTTCTCACTAGGCAGATAAGGAAAAAATAGTCATTTTTGAAAGAAACACTTAAAAATTGACATAGTATTTCAGGTTACTTTTCTTGGCAGAAGGAAAATGATTTATTTCGTCCTTCGTATGATTTGTTTTTCGAGGAATAGCAAAGTGGCATAATGATGCTTAAATCAATTGTATGCTTTCCTATTTACCAAAAGCAGCGGTGCGTGCATTTTGCTGCGGAACTCGTATACGACGAATTGACGCAACAAATTGACGCAATGCAATAGAAATTTTAGCAATGTTTCATGAAATTGTAAAAATAAGAAGATAATTCTTGGAAAATACTGAGGAAAGTTCGAATATAGAGAAAAGTGCATTAAAAGTGATATCTTTAGGTAATTAGCCTAATTAAATTTTGTTATATTTACCCCAAGATTGGCATATAGTCGGCAAAAATATTGCTGAAGCTCGACTGCCATTATCGCGGCAATGACGGAATTATAACTATGGCCTGCACTTGGCAGCCAAGGTTTGGCTGCCATTGTCGTCCCAACAATGGGTACCAGTATTGGACCAAACCTAGCTGCCATCGTCGCGCCAGTGCCGTACTGATAACTATGACTTTGAGTTGGCAGCCATTGTCGGCCCAACAATGGGTACTAATACTGCTATAGTCTAAGGTCTAAGGATATGACAAAAAAGGTATTTTAAAAATAAATATTAATTGATTGCGAGTACTTTGCATATAAATGTTAATGGTCCTGTTTAGATTATATGCATATATTACATTTTGAGCATTATATTACAAATAAAATTTCTAACGCTACGGGGTATCGAACCTACATCTATAAACCTAAATCTATCGCCTATAGCAGTCGGGAGTGCTAACCACTGCGCTAAACCGACAAGTTGATACTCTGTGAAAAAGCCATCCTCATAAGCTGCAGTTCAGAAAAGGTAAAGAACCAAATTTTAATCTCTCTTTTTATAATTATTTATTATTATGCGACGTTTCGTAAATGTAAAATACACGAACTGTTAACAGGAACATCAATACAATAATTTTTAAATAAATAATTTAAATCCATTACAATTTTTCTTCGCATAATATTTAGTTTTTTTTTCGTTGTAGCCTACTTTACAACTTTTTGCAATGACAGGAAATGTAATTTTTCATAAACATTAGAAATTTTCAATGACAGAACTTAACAAATTTCATCGTGAACTTTGACAATTATTTTCGAATCAAATTTTTTTTTGTATCTTTCGTGTAAGATTTGTTTATTAGGTGCTAAAAGTGAGACTTGGCGAAATAAAGTGCCGATTCTGGGCCAAGCATCGGTGGAGGATCGGCAAATATAAATAGCCAATATAGGCTGCCAGCACTGGCTTAATACCGGGCCAATTAAAATGCCGATATTGGCCCAATAACTTTAGCCGACCTTTGGCTGCCAAAATTGCACCAACACTGGGCCGTGTATTCAGCTCCGGCAATTCGCACTTGGGGAGAACCTCAAAACATTAAACGATGAAAAAAAACAATGTGTATGAATATCGTTCAATTTTGCGGAAGACAATTTAAATTAATAAATATGTAATTTATCAATTATATCAAATTGTTGTTCGCGAGATTGTCGAACTCGACATAAATTGAGATAACAATTGATCTGAATAAAAAAAGATTTCCTTAATAGATATTGCATTTTTCAATTTGAAATAATTTTAGTATAGACAGTGCATGTTTTTTCTGTGCACAACGAAACACTACAATAACAGTGGTGACAACCAAGTGATAAATAAAAATTATTAATAGGCTCTTGTATAATATTTCATGCAAAATTAAAAATTCCGCACATCCACTCTTATATCAGCAGCTGTATACACACCTGCGTTTAACAATTATCGTTATTTCTTGTTACAGACATTCTTATTACTAACAAAGGGGATTTAAGTATCATGGAAAAAAAACCGCAGTTGAAAATTGTATTCGAAACAATAGCGAAACATTAAATGTCCACTATGATGGTATTGAACATTGTTGGCGTCAAAAGCAAAGTTTAATTACTGTTTAAAATGTTCATAAAGTTTTTTTTCACCTTAATGACTCCACTGAGGAATATTGAAATGTATCCTACGACGTATAATAATGCTTATCGTACTTAGCGAACCGGAGATCCAAGGTAGATTCTCCTTATCGTTATAACCCTTTATCGCGTTAAGTCTTTTAGACTCAAGTATGTCGATGTGTTATATCAATGTAGTTACACATTTCTTCGACACATTGTTTGTCATCTTATCACAAAAGTATAAATGCGGTCATGCTTTTTAAAGAAATTTAATTTTCAGGGTATTTATTCCTGTATTAGGTATTTTCGGGTAGAAGGGCAGGATAATTAAACTAATCGTAGGCCACTTTTCAGTAGTGGTCCTCCCCATCTAATTTCCATATGCGAACAGTAGCGGATTTGCCATATAGACTACAGAAGCTGCAGCATAGTGGGGGGGGGGGGGGCAAATGGAGGCGGGATTTGAAAACTAAATGTCTTACTATAGACTGAAAATCGAGTAGCTAATTTCTGTTAGCCTGAGGACGGCAAATACCTCAATCCGCCACTGCATACAAATATCAAATAAGAAAATAAATATTGAACTTGTCTCATACGTGAAGCTTCTTAACACATAAGGTTAAATAATCCGCAATAAAATGATGGTTAATAGTAAATATTGTGGAAATCACTTGTGATGATTTAGCACGTTGACTTTTTAGTATTCATTAAATTATTTTTGCATAGATTTTATAAATAGGTGAATGAGAAGGTTTACAATGTCTAGAACGCAGATAAACGTATTTCATTTTTCTTTGCCTTTCCAATCACTTATTATACACAGATTTTAATATAATTGTATACATTAAGTGGCTCATTACTGATGTATTTGACCATTATATTTAGTAGATAATGAATTATAATACATATTTGTTTTAATATACAAAAAAATTAATGAACTGTTTTCATAAAAACTTTCTGAGCAATTTTCAATTCAATAATTCATAAATTCAATGTGAGAGAAAGTAAATTCTGTACATTCGTATGGATTTATTTAATAATGAATAACTTCAAAAACGTGCAAGGTTTTTAAATATTTGGGCTTATTTTTTCCCATATTATTTCCCATATTTTCCCATATTTTCCCGTATTTTTTCCCAGGCTTTTCCCATACATTTTATGCATATGTTACTTGTCTCAAATTTTGGATGAGACCAGTAGGGTAATCCTTAAATACATATTACAAATGTTGAATACATATTACACATTGTCTTAAAAGTATAATGCTCCCATCCTCGCATTTCGTTTCAATGACTGAAAAAATATTGTTCAATTTCAGGCCAATCAGGTAATACTTACCCCCTCCGGCATATTGGATTTACATGGGAAAATGTCCAAGAAATGTCAAAGTTGAAAAAAAGATTAAATTTTCTATTTTTCTACGGAAGCCTCTTAAACTTGGTAAAATATCCAATTCTATTTTTGGAAATTATGCAACACTGTTGTGACGCACATCAAGATTTCAATTATGTTCATGTTGGTGAATCATGCTTATTTACACGAACTATACAATTATCGATAACATTAAAAATTTAAAAAAAATTATGGCTAGTTTTTGAGAAAAAAGTAATTTCTCGGAAAATGTGTTTTTGTTGTTTCCTATATTTAAAATCTCCTCAATTTGTTGTAAAAAAATATTTTGTGCAATAAGTGCTGAACATAGGAAGTTGCAATTCTTCAGAAGTTTACAGTAATTGCCATCAGCTCATTTTTGGGTCGTTTCGGCTCGCTTCCCTTACTGCATCGATATTTCCTAAAATAGTTATCGTCTGTTGAAAATTTGTTAAAAGCCTTGCAATTTCTGAAACTATTTTGAAATATTACGATGTCCCTTGAAATGTTTCAAATCCCTCGGAATCTGTCTGAATCTCTTTAAATATTCGTCGAAATCATTCAAAAGCCTTTCTCGTTACACGAAACCCCTTAAAATACTTTATACAATTATATACGGAAATCCTTTAAAATTCTGTAAAATCTCTTGAAATTCTACGATATCCTCTAAAGTCGGTGGACATGCTTTTGAATATTTTTAAATCTCTAGAAACCCTTTGTCATCCCGTAAAATTATCGCAACTTTTGAAGTATTTTAAAATCACTTGAAATCTATGAAAACTTTCGTAATCCTTTGGAATCATTTCAAAAATCTTAACACTTTTATAATGCACTGAAACCTTTTATATTCTCTTGGGATCCTTGCAAATTAATGGGAATGTTTGAAATCTTTTAAAATCCTATAAATCTCTTACAACCCGATAAAATTACTTAAACTCCTTTGAGAGCTTGGCTAATCTTTTAAAATATCGTGAAATCTTTAAAATTTCGTTAAAATCCACTGATATCCTTCGAAATTCGATAAATACCTCGGTATCTCGTGAAATCCTTTAAAATCTCTCGACTTCTTCTGGAAGATCTCGAAACCTCTTAGAATTTCTTGAAATCCCTGAAAATTCTTCTTCTGAGAAAATTGTTCCAAATTGCTTAAAACCTGTTAAAATCCCCAAATATTTATCGAAATCCTTAGATATCTCTTGGAAAATCGTAAAATTTCTTAATATGTGATTAAGCTCTTAGAAGTCCCTTTAAGTCATTTAAAAACTGTGTAAACTTTCGTTGTTCTTTGGAATTGTACGAAATGCCCTCAAACTTTTGTAATGTCCTGAAATTTTTGAAATATCTTGGAATCTATTCAAATTACTGAAAATCTTTAAAATAATTGGAAATTTCGTTTACAGCGAAAAATTGCTATGTTGATGATATATTGAGAAAAAGTATAAAATCTTACTTAAAAAGCGGGTGTAGGGTCACCGAAATCTTTCGAATCATTACAATTAGGGGGAGAGGTTCTAAAATTTCAAAAATCATCTTTACCCAAGTAATGTTCGTTTCCTTATGAAAAATGTTTGAAAATGTTATGTCTAAAATTATGAAAGACCTGATATTTTCGTATACCTATTTGTTTTAAAATAACATTTTCAAACTTGAAGAATTTGATTTTTAAGGTATTTGTCGTGCCAAAAGTCAGATATCTGAAAAAAATAGTTTTTTAATAAATGACTACTTATTTATTCCAGAAAAACATCCTTTACAACTCTACTGTCATCAGTTTCAAAAATAAGTAAATAATCTTAAAATGTACTTATTTGTTCAAAATATGTTTTATACAAAAAATTGTTCTAACGATTTCAGCCATAGATAAATGTACTTTCAAAATTGGCAATAGTAAAGTTGTAGAGAATGTTTTCCCAGACAAAACAAGCTGCCATTTCTTAAAATTCAATCATTTTTCAAAAATTGGTAAGAAGCGATGCGGCGGTCAGAAAAAATTCAATTGCAAAAAACATGGTTAAAATTAATGTTTTTTTGGTGTGAATTTTAAAAATTTTCATACAAAATAATGTCTCTTATTTGAAATGACATCAGTTAGAATATTTTGATTCTTAAAATCATAAAAAAACTATTTTTTCCAGATATCTGACTTTTGGCACGACCTCAATATGCTAGGTACTTCAGGATTTTTATAATTGATTAAGAATATATTTCAATAACCTGATCAACTACTTATAAAATCCGTTATAAACAACATGGACATACATCTTTGATTCTTTTATTAGGTCAAAAAGAATGTAACATGTTTCGAGTAGACGTCGATTTAGACTTAGACTTAGATTGCTTGCGTTGTCGTTTCTTGTATCATTCAAAAGAATACTCAGATGTTCTTCTACAGGCTTGACACGTTTTGGGTACTTACGGAAAACCAAACATAGAGTAATAAAACTCATTAAATGAATATTTAACATTTTATTTTCATTTTCATATTCATCTAATTAATGAAATATACTTTTACAAAATAATAAGAATAATTATTTCATGTAATATATATATATATATATATATATATATTTTAAACTTTTAATTAAAGTTCATTTAAGTTAATTTAATTTAAAGTTATTTCCTGGTTTTTCCAGGTCAAGTTTTTCAATTTCCCGAATTAACTGAAAGTAACATATTCATACCTGTTGCTAAATGCAAACAAATACAAATACTTAAATTTCCCAATGAAAAATATGAATTTTCAAATAAAATGATGTATCTTAAATTGGTATAGTTGAATTTTAAACAAGAAAGATGCGTTTTTAACTAAAACAGTGAATCTTAAACTAAAATGTTTAAATTTTCAACAACGAAACATTAGTTTTTCCTAAAAAAAAAAAGATAAGTTGCCAAGAAAAAACTCAAATAATTAAATTTTAAGTTTAATAAATTAGTGTTAAACCAAACAAAAGAATTTTCAACTAAAACTATGAAATATATAATTGGAATAAGTTAAATTTTCAGTTAGAAAAATTACTTTTCATAAAAAAGCTAACTTAAAAAAAATAGTTACATTTTCAAAGAAAATGATAAATTTTAAACTACAATTGTAAATTCTTCATTGGAATAGTTGAGCTATAAACCCAAAGATTAGTTTGAACTAAAATGATGAATCTTTGACTAGAATAGTTGAATTTTTCACCGAAAAGATGAATTATCAAGCAAGAAGATTAATTGCTGCAAAAATATCAGTTTCCATATAAAAAGAAAATTTTTTAACCAAAAATTGAATAATTGAATTTTTAATTTAAAAAATATATGAATTTTTGTCAAGAACGACGAAATATTCAACTAGAATAATATTAAGATATTCAGTTTAAAAAAATTTAAAAAATCAAAAAATAGTTAAATTTTCGGCAAATATCCTTTTTGTCCAAAGAAAAAACAAGTTTCTACTATCGGCGAGAAAACTATAGCCATCTGCCTTTGAAGCTTAACAACTCAGTCAAAAAAAAAGCTAGCGTAACAAAACAACAGTCATTTAAAAGCTAAAAGTGTTCTACGTTAATGAGCTTGAAGACGTTTATGTAAAAAAAATGGTCTGCTTAGCAGACTGAAAAATGTAAAAAAAAGTAAGGTTTTTTGGGTACATTTAAGAACAGTCAAGTTTAGAGCATTATTTCTTATACAAGCGGCGATGGACAAAATTTGAAAAAATTCATGAGTATGAGGAAAACTGTTGTGAACCAGTTGCAGTTGAGAAATTTAAATAATAATAAAAATTGTTGCTTACAAGTACAAAAATGTGCAACTATATTATCTTCAGTTCTAATACAGATATTAAAGCGATTCAAACTGCAAGCTGTAATTGATAGGCTCTGTATTTATTTTCAATCTCCCGTAAGGTTGTGTTAGTCTTCTTTTTTGTGAAAATCGCGATATTTTTAGACATTTTTTTTGTTGAAAACAAGTGACAGAAAGAAACTGGTTCACAACAGTTTTCCTCATACTTATGAATTTTCTCAAATTTTTTCCATCGCCCCTTGTATAAGAAATAATGCTCTAAACTTGACTATTAAATGTACCCAAAAATCCTTACTTTTTTACATTTTTCAGTCTGCTAAGCACAACATTTTTTTTACATAAACGTCTTCAAGCTCATTAACGGAGAATACTTTCAGCTTTTAAATGACTGTTTTTTTGTTGCGCTCGCATTTTTTTGACTGAGTTGTTAAGCTTCAAAGGCAGATGCCTATAGTTTTCTCGCCGATGGTAATCAAATAGGTCGTATTTATATATATTGTTAATTTAGACTTTTACTAACAAATTAAAATTTATTCGCGTGTAAATAAATTGGCCTTTAATTTAAAGTAGATAGTCTCTTGTGATTTTTATATACACAAACATTTTAAAAAGAAAAAAATACGTTTAAACTAAATTAAAGGAAGAGAACATTGTATTTTCGTTTTGCAATTGAGTCACGGAAAAAAGTAAAAGGCTAAATTTACAGAAATTGACTGGTATGAATAACATCTAAATTATCTTGAATGGCAAGAAATGTCACTGCTATATCAAAATACGTAATAGTAAACAATAATAATGCATGAAGTATTGAAGATGTAGTAAATCATGATAAATACAACAAATATAAATGAATATGATCATGCAGAAATAAATATTACATTCATGATTATTATGAAAACAAATGATAAATTCATCATTTAATTATTCAATTAATATAAAGGTTTTTTACTTAATTATGTTTTTCTTTATTATTGGTAATTAATAATATTATTAATATAATTGTAGTGGGGCAAATTACAAAAATAAATGAATATTAATCTTTGAAACCTGTAAAAACGTGAACTTAAATTAAAAGACTTTTGGAATATATGACATAAAATTATTATTCCTATTTTTAAAAAAGGATATTTCATTAAGTAGATGAACATTAAAATTCAAATAAAATTTTAAAGATTCATTTAATATGTTTTAATACTCTATGGTTGGTTTCCTATAAATCTCTAAATAAACCAGGCACTTGGATCCTCTAAATAGTCTAAATGCCTGCGACATAAACAATAGGGAAAGATATATTGTGTGCTTCATCATATAATTCCGAAATTCTGGCACCCCTTTTAAGGTTTCCTTTCTGCAAGTGACTCAGGACTAACATAAGCTTAAAATTGCTAATTTCTATATTATTTTCAATTTTTAGTAAGTACAAGAAACATGTTTGTTTTATTATCAAATTTGGTTACGATGTTATTACAATTTCAATAAACATTACAATTTTTTAGAACCTGTTCTAAGGTGTACAGGTGAAAATTGCAGTCGTAAAAAGTGGTTAAAATTGGTAGAAATATAAATCAGATATTTCAATCCTAATTTAATAGTGTTTCTTGAAAATTAAATTTCGACTCTAGGAAAGGAGATTTTTATATTGTAACCTATATTTTGAAATCTAAGTAGTTAATTACGAAATAATACTTCTACCAAAAGCAAGACCAAAAGTGTTTCCATATATTTTTGACTTCTTTTTCGAATTCAATCTTACATTCATATGTTGAAATTATATATTAAGAATCACCCTTTACAAATCAAATTAAAGTTGTTATTCCAGAAAAAAGAAGTTTTATTACAAATAAGCGATATATGCACTCTATTGAACTGTGTATACTGAACATACTACACCTAGGGCAAAGGGAGGAATATATAGCTATAGATGCCCGGTAAATGAGACACTCGTCTAATAATTGACGATTATTGATTTGAACCCTCTTGTTCCTCAAAGCGATGGTTACTATCAATATTTATTTATATTTTGGAATTCTCTAGTATTACGGAATTTTCCATAACTTTAACCCAGATCCAGCTATAAAATGGGTGAGTTTTGTGGAAAATTCCGCAACGGTAGACAGATTGTTATGGTTTTATATCAATCTAATAACTGAAATGTTCAAAATTAAAAATTCAGGCAATTTGTATTTTGATAGACTAAAATTCCACTCAATGATTTTAGTGGATGTTAAATTAATTAGACGTTTGAATAGTTTCCCAAATCATAATTTCACAAGTTTTCAAATATGAGGTAATTGTTTACTTTAATAACTTTTCCGAATTCTTGAGTTAATCGCTTGAAACCCTTTGCACAACCCTATTTATAATACACAGGTAGAATGTATGTCACTATATACTGATTTTTATTAATTTTGATTCAACTTTTTGTATTTTTCTGAAAAGAAACATAAAAATAATTTGTTCTTTAATTGAATCATAATTCAGAAAAAATTTCAGGATATGTTAAATAAACTTTGTTATATTAATTAACTATAGGCTACGTCTAATCAGGTTTAAGTAAAATATTTGAATATACTAATCCCAAGTTTCAATACGAGACACTTCGTGAAATATAAATGTATATAAATGTTTATAAATGTTTATGAATTTAACATTCTTCATAGTTTTTTGGGGGACCACATGAAACTTTTTAGTTCTATCCACAATTATATTTTATTTTTGGACTAGAAAGAAGATTTTCCCGAAAGGATTTTAATTATTTACACCCAAATTTGGAAATTAAAAAAAAATAAACGAAACAAAAAAATATTCAAAATTTTTTTATAAAATAAGAAGATTTAATCAGATTTTTTAGGCGCTTTAGAGTTTAAAAACGTCTAATTTCTCACATTAAATATTTTTGATAATTAGAGCTTTTAATTATACTGTCTTAAATTTAAAAAATCTGTGGACAGATAATTTGTAATTGAAAACTTTGAAATTTTAGAGTAAAAAAAATTCCAGCTTGGAAAGATTTTAAACTTGTCTCGAACATTGTTACTTTTATTATTGCCAGTTGTTGTGTTGATAGCGTATACTAAAGTTTAAAAAATAACTTTTGTTTTAATTGATTTTTTTCACTTTTTATTTAAATCTTCTTCGAAAATAATCTAAAATGATTTCTTCATTAAACCTAATAATAGCACACATTAATAACCGATCTCTCGTTTTAGCTGTTCAAAATAATGAATTGAAAGTAAAAAATGACTGATATTTTGCTTAGATTTTCATATATGCAAAGTAGGTAAACATACTAGAACTTGATGAAAAAATTGCCCCACTTTTTAGTTAAATATTAAGCTACAATTTATTCATTAATTCCATTAATGAAATCTCACAGAAAATTAATTATTTAACACAGCAAATTCTTTTAATTATAACTGTGTACGCCAGCTATATATAACAGCACATTTTTCAGTGGCAGTGTTAAATTGGCCCCCGAAAATTGTGTTTGAAATTTTTTATCATGAAAGGTTTGGCAGTTTTCGAAAATTTCGAAATTCTGGACTTACTATTATTTTTATGTTTAAACCAGTATCTGTTCTGTAATTGCTATACACGACGACCATGCAAATCATACATCGCATCTAACAAACGATGTGAAAAAAATAGATGATTTATACATTTTTGAGTCATCCTCCACTACTTTTAGAAACCTCATTTAAAATCTAACTTATTTTTGTGAAATTTCACAATTTTTTGGTTTTAATGTACAACTTTTTTTTATTAATTTGAATAAATCATTTGTTCTTTAACGTTAAGACACGAACAGCAAACACCAAAATACGATCACTCAACGACGTGTCAAACGAAAATTGATGAATAATACATTTTTTTAAATTTTCCCTATCCCCATTTAAAAAACATCCGTAATCACAACAGTTTATGGGTCACTGGACTACACCACAAGGAAACTTTTCGTGGCAGTTTTAAATCGTGCTAAAAGCAGTACAGTTTTTATCACGTCTGTCTATTCACGGAATACTAACCTGCCGCTATCTTGGCATTTTCTAGTTTTGCTATGTGTTTGACTTACATTTTTTGCTGTCTAGTCCCTGTGTTGGTGCTATTCAAGAGTTCTTTATGCATTTTTCTAATACACGAAGATTGTCTATATTTCAGCAAATTTCTAGACAGAATCACGGTTTTGACATAAGCAAAAATTACAGAAATGAATTCAGAAAATAATAATTTTAACAAAAAAGACGTCAATAATTAAATAACATGATTACATAAATGCTGAAATAATAATTGAATGTACTATGTAAATTATTTATAACATAAAAAATTTTTCTAATGTTATTAGGCTCAATTTTGTTTATTATAGGTAAAATTTAGGAAAACAATTTTGCCAATAAAAATGTAAAAATTATTTCTACATTTTGGCTTTTGAAAATCGCGCAATAAATTAGAAAAATTGAAACTACAAAAAAGGAGTAAGCATTTAAATAATTACTGCATCATTTACTGTGACCACATACAAAAATTATTGAAGAGAATCATTTGTGAGTTGGGTACAATTTATTTAAAGACTTTAGAAAAAATATTACATTTATAGTCCATTGTCTTACTGAGTTTATAATTTACGAGTGGCTAGAGGAAAAATACAAGTAAACGAAGAAAAAATCAAATTCAAAATACTGTTTTATTCATGAATTTTCTTGTGTAAATGTTCTCATAGTAATTTTCAGGATAGATATTACATTTCTAAGTTTGTTTTTTCGTTGAGACGAATTCTGGATTTCCCTCATCCGAACGGTCGTTTTCAGAACCCAATATATATAGTATCAATCTATCGTAAAAGGTGTGAGAAATTGACTTATTTTACTTCATTGTCATGATGTTTTCCAAGTAATGATATCAGTTTTCACTAAAATCAGTGATGACAATTCTCTGTGCATAACCAGTACATTCTATGTAATTTACTAATACAATAAACCATGCACATGCATCTCATTTTATATATCAGAAATTACCAGCTTGACAACGACATGCAGATCAATAAATTCAAAACGATATGTAACATCTATTTACTTGCAAAATGAAATAACAATTTTTCTGCTTAAAATTTCGGCTCTTATTATTATTAGAAATTTAATTCCTCAAATAGGTAATAATTGTATAGATCAGTACATTTTAAAGAAGAGCGATGAATAATTTTTAGCTTGCTTAATCTATATCACCAGGTTTGAGCACACGGACATTTTGATCACTTTAAAAAGAAATGGAATTTTTATATTTGATTCAAAGAACATATTTCAAAAACCGCGGAATACAATTGTTCTATTCAAAATGTTAACTTCTTTTTTTTTCACATGTCATTTGTATCTTTCATGATATAAAATTTAAAAGCTCCAGAAAAACATTAATATTGAATCAACTGAATTCGGGAAAGCCTAAACTTTATTTTCATTAATTAGCGAGTGTTTGGTGATTAGCGTTCGAAGTAGTTGGAGGTACTAGTTGAGCTAGTTACCAGGCGAAGTATATAAACTTTCTCTTCCCATTTAACGCGAGTTTATCTTCAAGTTTTGCACAAGAGCAAGAGTGAGAAATACAAAGATTTTACATTGAGTTTACTTAACTATATGTAAAGCAGTTTTCAAATACATTCTTGTATATTCTTTATCACTCAGCAAATAATAATAAAAGTACTCAATTATCTTCATTCCAAGTTTGAATCCTCTATAATAATGTTAATTAATATGTAAATATTATTCTCCGGAATTAACACTTTTTTCTTTGGAGGAATAAGGATATATTCTCTTTTGAATGTTATCAATGTGCAAACCGTGAAAACTAAGAAGAGTCGAGACCATCGTTATCTCCAACCGGATCTACTGCGTTCTCTTTATAGCCTCAAATACATACGAATTTCGATTTATCATCAAACAAAGCAAACACTTTTTGCAAATCTTCAGATCCGGCTAACAAAAATATTTTCAATCCACACCCTGGTTTCCAGGGTGTGGATTATCTAATATGTACATTTCATAATTGGCGACTATTCAGAATTAAGAATTTATAATAATCATCTATGGTTTAACGAATTTATTATGAAATAATCGATTGATAATATTTTGTACTTTTCTATGCGTCTGTTGTTAACCATCTGCTTCCAGTACTTTTTGATATCTTGAACCCCACAGAAAGAAGTTTTTATTAAGTCTCTAAGTTGTATCAAACATTCAAAGGATTTAAAAAGCTTACAGGGAATTCAAGAGACTTGAAGTAAATTCGAGGGATTTGAAGTAGAATTTTAGAAATGATTCACCGTCAAAGAAATTGCAATGAATTCATAGAATTCGAGTACAATTATTCTCCTTAAATTAGCATAAATTTTCAAATTGTCAATAGTATAGAATAGGATGATTTCTCTGTCATCTATGTTGCTGTCTTTTATTTGAATAGACTGTGTCCAATCGTCCCAACTTTTTGACTACTCGTCTCGAATTTCGGCACGACGACTTGTCATTGGATTGAGTGTGATTCGCTTCTTTTCGGAAAAATGTTCAACTTAGAAATACTGAAAAACTAGACGCGTAGGCATAAAATAAAGGTTGGATTCAAATTCAGCTAGAAAAACTACTACCCGTGAAGAAATTCCAATATGGATCCGAACGGGGGCTAGATCAGGCAGAATTTGGCTCAAATCGGGCTATCTAGATAGGGCCAGACTCGAAATGAAACGCGATATTTGGTAGGGCCCAAGCGCAGCGCTGCCGTGATTTGAGAAAACACCGTTAACTGCAACATGAACAAAGCCGAGACAATCGAATCATGGACCTCAGAAATAGGCCTGTCGTGATTTGAGAAAACGCCGTTCACGGCAAAAGAATTTTGCAGCTTAAAATAAATAAAGTTACGGCGTTTCTCGAAATGCAGACGTTTTTTTTTCGTGGTTCGATGATTCCGGAGATTGGTGTAAGCGCATACGGACCTCTTGGAAATCACGAAGGCTCGAGATCACCTTTCGATAATTTAATAAAGTCCGTAACTGCCCGTTGCGGCTTTTTCTCGATTTTTTCTTTGACGTAATCAGCTGTCCATGATTTGAGCTTGCAGTTAACGGTCAGTTACGGCTCTCTTCCAAATCACGACTCGCCAAATTCTGCAGTTAACGGCGTTTTTCCAAAAGTTAGCAATAATTATTCTAAAAGTTATTCACAATTTGAAAAAATTATTTTAATAGTCAGGTGCATCTCTTCACGATTCCAAAGATATAAAAAACTCATTTTTCGATTTTTTGCAGTTAACGGTGTTTTCTTAAGTCACGGCAGAGCGCCCAAAGATAACCCGGTCTGAGCCTGATTGGGCGCATATTAATTTATTTATATTATTTTTAATTAAAAGGGATTCTTAAATAAAATATTATTGAAATCGTATATATCACCTCCTAAACTGAAATTTAAGAATATGAAAATCAGATTACATATGTTTATTACGTCATTGTTGATCTAATTCGTTTTCACATTCAACGCATTTAATATTACTTCTCCTTCTTTTCTTATAAATAAATGCCTACGCACTCATCTTTTGCTCGCTTTTGGCCTTTTTCACATTTTCAGTTATTAATTGAAATATTTTTGAGGTTTGACACTTTACATTGAAACTTGGGAGATTTGGAATCAACCCACCTTAGGCCCCGAAATTAATGAGGCATCATCTACTGTCGAAATTGACCCGATCTGGCCTAAGTCGGAAATAAGGCAAACATTTGTCAATTTGTGCACGGATACGGAAACGACACGTCCTATTTAAAATACACATAGATCATATTTTGTTGATCAATGTTATGTATGTGCAAACAAAGGAAATGGATTTAGCTTTGAATTACTCTAATTATTTCTCGAAATACGTGACATTATTGTATTTTCAATAAATAATATGTAATCAAAGATCTAGATCAGTTTCAAACGATTATTCACAGTCCCTTTTTTTTGTAACTTTATTTCGGATGAATTTAACGACAATTTGGCCGATATTTTCGCTCAATTTTTGTATATCTGTTTCGTGTGAATGATATGATCTGCATCAATATGACGTGCTTCTACATTTTTCAACGTCAGCGAATTTTTTCGCATCGGCTTCCCTCGAAGCCCTGCCACATCGAGCTTTGGAAAGGTTTCCTTAATAGACATATAGAGTATTCGCATCGGTGGAAAACAACGAAACAAATAAAATGGAGCAAGTGACAGATTTACATATGTATTTTGCTATTCTTGATGTTGTGCGAATTGTCAATATATCTACGGTTTCGTCATAAACAATATCGTTTGAGTGTCCACTGTAGGTCTAGTATTACAATAAGAGAGCATATTCGACGATAGGTAAATATCAGCAGGCGACTGTTAAATAACTGCGTGGACTCCATTGATGCTTGGAATAGTCTCCACGCTGAAATATTATTAAATAAAAGATTGTAAGGGGTCAATCAAAAATACGTGATACATTGAGGAGGGGGCGGGGTATTTCACAGTACCTTTCTCCATGTTAAGTGCTATAGAATAAGCATTACGCAGGCGTGGGGGGATTTTGAAGCAAAACTGAAAAATATATAAGATATTTTGTGAATGGCACCCACAAGAAAACAATCTATTTATGACCTGGAGATTCTCTTATGCTTGCGATTATGAAAAATGCGATAACGTGGCGTTTAAATAATCATTTAAAAAATAAACACGTGATGCTTGCAAGATTTAATTTAATTTTATTTACAAAAATCACTTACACTGAACATCTCTTAACATTTTTAGAATATGCGTGCGTTGTTCTTTAGGTGAATATTACTTTTTCCAACTGATGTGCGTATTTTTTATTACTGAAAATTTATCAGTCGTATATGATTTCAAGTTTTATATTTTGTCAATAACAATAAGTGCACATTTAGTTCCTACCCGGGTGGAAATTATAACTTGGTTGTTAAGAGGCCCTGTATAGATTTCCTATTTTCTATTGAGGCTCTAAAGTGGCAATCTATCGAGGGCGCAAGCAAAAGCGTCACACTCAACTAGCGAGGTCATCAGTAGGCAACCCAATGAGGGCCTATTAATAGGGTCTTTATAGAATCTAGATAGTCCCTCACACACTATTATTCAAAAGCATATGCTATTGTTTTTTATTTTGTTGACTCAAATAAAATATTATTAAAATATGTAAAAATTGGTCATGCTTTAAATTCTGAAGTGTGATGGTATGGTTGCAGTAGTATTAAAGTTTAACCCATTGCCATAATCTATTACCAAAAATTTTTGATTCAAAGAAGGAAAATATTAATCCAATTGTAAAATACATTTTCTTTACAAAAGTTTAATCTAAAGGATTTTCACACCTTTCTGTAGCCTCTGACAAACACTCCTCCGTTTTCTCGTATTTTTATTGACATTCGATTATTAACTATACTCCGCACGTTATTCTAAAACTAAACTTATTGTTAAATTTGACTAGAAAAGACATTATTACTAATAACTAAAGACAAGCACAGTTTATTAAAATATCCGCAAGCGCCGAGAATCGAACGCACGCACCGCAGGCTTACAAGTCGAGCGCCTAATCCCCAGAGCTACGATGTTTGATCACATTCATCCGATACTTTAGAAATGAGGAAGAAAGGTTTTTGAAGCTCGATTTGTTGTATATGTTTTTTTAAACGTACTTACGTGATTTCAAATTAAATCGATATGTAAGAAAAACTCTTTTCAAATTTTTAAGACACCAAATGTTTTTAATTTTTTCAGAAAAAAATAATTAAATTTTTCCAAGTTTGCAATTCGGTAATTTTTAAAATTTTTTCTTTTTAAATTAAAGTATAATTAAGCATAATAACATTAATGTACTTTTTTGTACTCATCTCTGTATTACCCGTTTTACCTGTCGAGGGCTTTACAAGGTCCCCACAAAAAAATAATTAATTGATAGGAATTATTTTTTAAATATATCTTTATGAACAAAGCTTTTTATCTAGTTTAATAAAAAAATATAGTGTTAAAAATTGTGTATATAAGTAATATAAGACAAGTAGTATACGACAATAACCTGTCGAGGGCCAGCAGAGGGACGGCCGAGATTCTTCCAGCTAGGAAATCTGGCTGCGGCCTCGTAAGAGCCAATATTTAGTTTAGGCATAAAGAGGCAATTTCTACCTGGGTATGCGTGCAGAGGGTTTTATATATAGAGTATAGACACAGCTTTTCCAATCTGTTATTTCTATAATAAAGAAGAAACATGTTCTAATCAGAAGTTTACAGAAAAAATACTGCTCTTTGCACGAATTAAATATAAAAACACTAGGACATTGTCTAATTCAACAATAGCTTCAGCAGAACTTATTCCGAAGAATAAAAAAAGTGAATTTTAAATTTCGTGGAGCTTTCTATTAGAATGTGATTTTCATAGGATGTCCATTGTCCAATTATTAAGCCTTATGAGGTTCTTGAGCAGCATCACAATATCGAAATGTTTCACTCTGAGATTAACTCATATTTAAATTTCAAATGTTGTATTTCTCACAGAATAAAAAAGCTGATCGCATGTCGGCAAACCTAGGCGCGGTCATTTAAAAATATCAAATTCTAATCTGCAGGCTACAAATGTAAAATGTTAATTTTACCCAAACAATATTCAAATATAATTTAGTCAAACTACGAGTATAAGTTCAATTTTATTTAGCGTTAAAACATTGTGGAAGCAGTGAAAACCGAAAAAATTTAAATATTTTTTACATTAGTCCGTCATATTTCATATGCCTTTAACAGAAATTTCAGAGAAAACCAAGAAGCAAATATTTTCTATTTAAACTAATTAGTATTTTAAATTAATACTAGCATGCGCGTAAATAGTTTGAATGATGTTAAAATAATACTTGAAAACAATCCTATTGTTTTGCAACTTTTTTAAATAATGGTAATTTTTCTGATAAAAATAAAAATAATATCAAAAATGGGGAAAAAATAACAGTATTGAGAGCATCAAGAGGAAATTATCACTGATATTGGTGCTTCTGATTTTCTAATCAAACTAAATTAGATTGGCCTGACTGGATTTCTAATTAAGTTTTTTTTTTCGTTACAGCTAAATGAGGCTAATGGAACCATTGGGTGTTGATCCCAACGTAATTGAAGTAACAGCATTGAAAAGATGGGCAGACTTCCCAACCCAGGATCGATTTACCGATTATTCAAACGCCTTGGGTGAATCGGCAAATTATACCACAAGTCCGTTTCCTTGTCAATCAGAACTTAATAATAAAATAGCACTATGGTATGTAAACGTAGGTTTTTTAGACAAATTTCTATTTCCATTAACATTCAGTTTTCACTTATAAGATGAAAATTGGCTCGTTTCAATATGAAAATAATTTTTACAGGACTGGCGATATATCTGTCTTGCAAGTCGATGCAGTAGTCAATCCTACCAATGAAACTATGGATGACAATTCATTAACGTGCCAAAGAATATTTCTCCGAGCAGGGCCTGGTCTTGAAAAAGAAATTTACAACGAAATTAAAGGTATTTTCGAATAACAAGTTTTCAGGGTTGTTAATTTGTTTTTATATAATAAAAAATATTTTTTTAATTCTTTTTTAAAACTGTATCATGTTAGTATCCAAGAAATGTGTACTTTAGAACGAGCTCGTAAATAGAAAAGTCATTTTAAAATGCAATAACGTTATAATCTGCATTAGATAAAAAATTGCGCAAGTATCAATTGTAAAACAGTGCAATAGGTAATTTAAATTTTAAAGCTAAATCAACTGATGAAAATCTGACCTACATTTCCTATATGTCTTTGGCAAATATCAAGAGTGCCCGACGTTCATGCTTGATCGACTAATCGCTAATATTTTATAAAGTCACATCCTTGTAAAAATATATAGCCTGCACAAGAATCAAGAAAAACAGTACAATAATTGTTTATTCGTCGGAATCTATTTATGACATCTTATTTTAAACTAGGTACAGTTAGGAGTTCCTAATTTTTTACACTAAATCTTGTATTACCTTTGAAATCGAAAAAAAAACATTTCAAACTTGTCTAATTTTATTTATATCATATTAATTGGAGAAAAATATTGCCAGGTCGTCGATAATTATTCTTTTCAATTTACAGAATGCAGAACTGGTGAAGTAAGGACAACACAGGGTCATGGCTTGCCGGCTCGCTTTATCATTCATACAGTGGGGCCATTATACAATACCAAATATCTAACGGCAGCTGAAAATACTTTACACTGCTGTTACAGGTAAATTAAATACCTACATTCAATTGACCAACACGCTTTTCATTAATGAAAGATCACGCTACATTTGACGACCGATCCATTGTTTCATCCAATAGAAATTAAAGCTTCATTAAATATTTTCCTGGAGTTTTTTTCCTGTGAATTGGTACCTTGTTGAAAAAATAGACAGGATTTTTTTTTCTTCCATTCTAATCTATTCAATTTTTATGTGAGGTATTGTATTTCAACCAGTTATAGAGATCAAATTTCTAATATTTCTTGATAGCTTTATATCCTATTTTTTCCTTGATAATGATATATTCACTGTAAAAATTATGCTTCCATTTTAATTGATTATCATTTTTTCATCGTCCTTTTATAATGTCAAATTATCTTTTTTTGAGGACATTTGTAGCATTTTACTTTTCTAACTTCAAATTGAAAAGTGGTATGTACTAGCGAACTAAAATAATGCAGAGTAAGTATTGTTATAATTGCTTGCAACCTTATGCAACTATGGGGCATTATTACAATAAAGGAAGGTTTAAAATATATTTAAAAAAATTAAGATGGAAATAATACTGACTTTCATAATTATTGCATATTGTCCAAGCTGGGGTACAAATTACCCCATGTTACAAATACGTCATCTTTTTTAGTGTGCCAGTTAAGAGTTAAAAAATCCTACATGGAGAATGCAATAGATAATTCCCGACATTTAATGATTTTGCAAATATAAAATAATAAAAAACAGCAGAACCTGGTTAGAGTCGGATCAGACTGGATACAAATTACTCAACACAGTATGCAATAGAATAAAAAAGACGTAAATAAATAGATATTGCTTCCTTTCACCATTGAACAATAAGGCGAACAAAAAGCTTAGAGTTCAGGTTTCCGCCCTTCCGGCTACCTACTTCTGTTCTTTTTTTCTTTTTTGTCTCTTCCTGTCTATTCCCATTCCAATATCTTTCTGTTTTTTTTTTTGTTTCTAAAGATGCGAACAAATTTAATTTTTAGGGTTCTGTAGCCCTCGGCAGAAACCCTTATAGTTTCAGTCAAGTGTCCATTCGAGTCAGCCGAAAAACTGCTTTTTTCGAGGAGCTGATTCTAATAGTGGGTAAAAGTTGTATTTGCCTAACAGTGTTTTTAAAATTTTAATGCAATCGCATTATATCTTCTGTTCTATGCATGAATTTGAGAATTCAAAATTTTGGAAAAATCACAAAAAATCCTATTGGCCAAAAAATTATGTATGAATAACTTATAAAAATCTGTTTAAATGAGTAAAAAACAAGTTTTTTAACGTGTTACCTGCAAATGTCCATAAAAAATGTGATAATTTCGTCCTTAAAATATCTTCAGCTGTGATCAGAAAAACATCACATTGTTTTTTTATTCGTTAAGTTTCAAGTTTACAAGTATTCTTTGACGAATTTTTAATTGTTTAAACAATTTTTGATGGTTTGAATAATTTTTTCCTTGTAAATTGGTTAAAGTTGTTATTTTTCGACATATATGGTACACATGATGAATTTCAAGAGTAATATTTCTTATTTACAATATTTGTCAAGTATATGAATCATTTTCATTTGTTTAAATAATTTCTTCTCCTGTGAATCGAGGAAAGTTTATATTTTCTAGAATTAATGACACAATTAACAAATGTTGAGAGTATCGTAAATATATGATTTTCAGAATATTTGAAAATTACTTAAACAAATTTTATTTGTTTGAGCAATTTTTTCCCATATAAATCTTGAAAAGTTACAATATTTTTTGGAATTAATTACGCATTTAATTACAGTTAAGAGTGACATTTATTTTGGAAGAAAGTTTGCAATTATTTTAATAATTTATAATCATTCTCTTACGCCTTTTCATGGGCATAGTGTGGACAATTCTACATTTTTTAATCTCTTACACTATGTTGCTTATTATTCAGTATTTTCTTATCTCAAAAGTGATAACCTAATTTTTTAAACAATAATCATTTTCTTAAATAATTTTTCTTTAAAAAACGTTTAAAAACTCTTGAAGTTCATCAATTGAATCATTTAATCCGAAAAATAATATTTTTTGACGATTTACAATGAAAAAAATATTATTTTAACAAATCATATTTGTTGATACAAATAAAAAGTAATTTCAAAATATTTTGAAGATTTGTTATGAAATAAAAATAATTAATATGAACGAATATACGGATTAATTTTGTCCGATTCAAAAAAAGGGAATTTCTTTTTCCGAAAAACAAAAAAATAAAGAGGGATGGATGGGATAGATCACAAAAAGTCGCAAGTCAAATTTTTGGATTACAATTTTGGTCCGCCCTACTTTTGTATCCGAAGGGCAAGAGAGGTAAAGCAGAACGTAGGGAGTTGAGGTGAGTCGTAGTAAAGAGGTGAGGCAAAGTAGGGGCGTAGTGGAAGGAAAGTGTGGAGAGGGAAATTAGGGGGAGGAAGATGAAGAGATGGAAGAAAGGGGGGGGGGTAGATGAAGAGAGAGGAAGCAGAAGAAAAGGCGGGAGTAGGAGAGGGGGAGATTTCAAAGAAGTAATTAACGTATTTTAATATGCAACGAACAATTTTTTTTGTATGTGCGCGGTGCCTACTTTGACTAGTTTTTTTAGTTTAATGACATCAACTAAAATTTTTGCAAAGAACGAAATTTCCTTAAGAAATAACGCTGAATTTCGTTATATCAGTAGGTTTTTTTTTTTGGCAAGATGGTTTTATCTGGCTGATTTTCTATTCCAATGATTCTAAGAGTATTCGTATTATTTTCAGAAACGTTCTACAAAAAGCAAAGGAACTCGGATTGCGCAGCATTGCCTTGCCAGTCATTAATTCGGTGCAGCGGAATTACCCACCAAATGAAGGAGCACATATAGCCCTACGTAAGTCGTCTTGCATAACAAAATGAAAAACAGGTTTAATAATTCAAGTGCAGAATGAACAATATGAGCACGAATTCTCTGAATGAGAAAGTTAGTTTTTTCTTTTGCTTGAAACAGGAACAGTGAGGAGATTTCTGGAACAGTATAGCGATTTTATTAGCTGTGTCATTTTCGTGCTGGAACCGAGCGACTTAGGAATTTACGAAGGTCTTTTGTCGCTCTACTTTCCGCGGACTTCAGCAGAAGAGGAAAACGCGTGTTGGAAACTACCTGCTGATATAGGAGGTATGGACGGAGAACCTCAATTTCCTGATCGTCAGATCAGAATCATCGACAATCCCCAGCATACTCTTCACGCTAATGATGGTAATTTTAACAATTCTATTTATAATTACGTAAAATTTAGTTTAGATTCAGTCGCATTTATATTATTTTGTTTCCCTTCTGAAAAAAGTACAGAAAATTATAAAATTTGATCAATTCTCTATCTACACTCGCAAGTTTGAGCGCGACTGTTGGTTCTCGCGCTTCACGCTCGGTTTTTCTATATTCCCCACACTTTACACATATTTTTTAAAACTAAAAGTCAAATCACCGACAGCAGTAATTTGGTTATTGTGAATTCTCTTTTGTCAAAACTCTTTCGGCTTCAATGAACACATTCTCATCACGTATCTTGTGCTTCGCTCTCGAGTTTGTCCCTTAAATTGTATGTAAATGCCATAAATGTATATTATTACAATTCATAACATGCATTGGCATTGAAACAGACTTCTGCCTTTTTTCAAAACCTGAATTTGCTCATTTCCAATTTTATTTTTACGATTTAAACGTTACTCATACGGTTTACACAGTAGCCTTACTGTTTTTTATTTTCTAAATCATATCCCCAGACTAAGTGACACAGACTTTCTCAATTGAATTTTCTACCGCATCGTGTTCTACATCGCAGTTGTGATGCCCTATTGCAAAAGAGTCTCTCAAAGCGTCTAGGGTGCAGTCTAGTGACAACAGTCCCACAAAACTTGACCTTTAGTTGACCTTTAGTTTAGAACCTTTAGTATAATTTAAAAAAATAAATAAAAGGCTACTCCAATCTGCCAAATCTTTCGAAAGTTATCGATCCAACAAATTAAAAAAAAACCATCCACGAACGAAAAGACAGACAGGCAGACCGACGGACATACTCATTCGTAAAAACCTGTTTTTCGAACGGGGGTCTCAAAACGTGGACATTTCAAAAAAAGTGGGGAGGGGGGCGAATCTTACACAAATCTAATACCTTCTTTGATGAGAATGTAAAAATGAATTCATTTGTCATGAATAATGTGTTGAAACTACTGGTTTTTGTTTTAATCGTAAAAAATAGCATTAAAATCATGAAAAATTAAAGGTTTTGAAAACGCACACATAAGGCGAAAAAAGAAATTAAAAGACAAAAGTTGTGATAAAAATGTGTCCACGTAGCGGTCAGATTTTGTTTTGACCATTAATGATGTTTTTCACGATTCAATAAAAACTAAGCATCCTGTCAAAAAGTCATTGATAAAGAATGTGTAGATCTTTTTCGAATGCACAATTTTTTTTGCTCATATTTGCACCTATTTTGCATATTTTGACCGCAAAATGTATTTTTTGATTTTCCATTCTTTTTTATGCCTTCAAAATTTGAATTTTTAATTTTTTAAGAATATACAAAAAGTTGTTATGATAATCTTGGAGAGCATTCAAAAAGAAACATTTTTCATATCGTGCGTTATTTGGCTTAAAATGTTCATTTTCGTGTTTTTGTTTTGTTTGAATTTTGTAAAGGCTATAAATCTGGTAAATTTTTGTTTCATCATAAAAAGTGATTAGGATATATAGTTCGTATTTTTGAATACAACGAATATCTGTACAGAGAATGTTTGAATCTTAAAAAAGTGGTGTCAAAAATATTCAAAATGTGCTCATTTTTTGAATTGTTATCCAAAATGGCTGGCTAACGAACTTTATCTTCATTTTCAGATACTAAAAGAGTACCTAAGGACAATCCAATCTGTCAATTCTTTGAAAATTATCGTGCTAGCAAACTAAAAAATAAGTATTCACGAACGAACAGACAGACGGACCGACAGACAGACACATTTATAAAACCCTGTTTTTCGGATTTGGGGAGTCACAAAACGTGAACATTTGACAAAAAAACGGGCTAGAGGGTCAAATTTTACACAAATCTGATAGTACCTTCTCCGATGAGAATGTAAAAAATTCAATCAAAATCTATCATTGCTTAGAACTTCAGTGAAATTATATAAGCACTTGATACTATATCGATGGGTTCTACGAAGAATAGGCTATCATCTTTTTGTTCCCGTTAAGAATTTTCAGGAGGAATAAATAACCTATTATTTTTCTTAAACATTTCCTACGAATGCAGAACTGCATTGAGTTAATACTGTAATACAAAATACTGCAGTATTTTGTATTACAGTTTGCTATGTAATTTAGGCACCTATATCGTTAAAAACAACAAATTTAAAAATATTTTAATTTATTTTAACACTTCTACGTGTTTAATAAATTTCATACAAAATGAAGCTGACCTAGTTCTTAACGGGAACAAAAAGATAGCGTTTTCTTTGTAGAACACATCGATGTAATCCTATTAGATTGAATGAAACAAATTAGACGAATCAAATTTTACCAGCACATTTAGTAGACCTTTCTGTCAAATTATATCCATCTAGAAATTCTATACTTTTCTATCATTATATTTTAATTAAAATTCTATTCAATCTAATCGGTGCAAGACTTGCATGAAACCGCATGTTTTTGAATATAGTACATTTCTATTAATTACATCCTTCGAAAAATCTTGTATTTTTCTATCAAGAGATTATTATTAAGCCTATCAAATCTTTTCCACAAGGAATATGTATTATGTATTATCTTCCACAATTTTGGAAATTTATATAAAATTTTATCCATCACAAAATCTGACACTTTTCTACAAACAGATTCTCATTAAAGTTCTCTCAAATCTCATTAGTACAGGACTTGTATCAAATTCTATGCTCCAACATTTTGGAAGATGTTATCCAGGTCTATCCGCTGAGAAAACATATATTATTCTATCAAGAGTTTCTCATTAAAATTCGATTGAATCTTATGCATCGAGAAAATGTTGATAGGAAGGTATAATATTTTCCGAATATAAGATAAACATAAATAAAGCTCCAAGTCGAGTAAAAATTATAGAACTGAGAATGAAAACTGGGTTAGTACCATAAATGCAATTTTACAGAATGAAGCAAATACGTTTTCTACGATAGGTCTTTAATAATATAAAATTGAGATAAAATTATAGAAGTATGTGTTCCACAAGAACTCTAACTCCTTTTCCAGTATTCAATCTCAGAAATTGTAGAACAGCTTAATTTTTTACAAGTTCATGAAAATTTAATAACGGCTTCTTCGGTCCTGTTTACTATGTGAAATATACATATTTTTTACATGAAAGAACTTTAAAAGTACTTTGCACTGGAATTGATGTATTTATAAAAATATGAGAATGACTACTGGACAAGGACAAATCATTTACAGCGGAAAACCTAAGTGGCCCGTAACCAATTCTCATTCTCGTAATTACAAAATTATTATTTTCGTGTGAAAAGAGATTTTTTTAAATATTCACAATATGCATCGATTAATAAAATCCTAAATTAGTTAAAATAGCAAAAACAGAGTTTCAAAAAATTGGTTCTTATCCAGTTGTCATTTATCGTATCTTTAATTATTACGTGAGGTCCTGGGAGCCATTCGATGAATTTGAGAAACTTGGAAGTTGTAATTTGTTTATAATTGTCCTGGAAGGCTCAAAATTCATGGTAGGGAGTATAAAATAATATATTCGCGCTTAATTAATATTTTGTGAAACATTTCCTTAGCAATCCTCAATATATTTATACGATGGGCCACTTCATATAGCAAAATTTGAAATGGCATATCTTAGAAGTTGACATATATGAAAAACAAGACATTTTTAAGATGTTGTCAACAAACTCTTTATATCTGGCTTGTTAAAAAATATGCGTTAGTTTTGAAAATGTTATTTGTTGAATTTAAAAAAAAAACTTAACCATAGCAAACATTTTTTGAAGGTCTGTAACTTACAAAATTTGATTTCAATGAAATTTTTCTACAAAAAAAAAGATAATTGTGAACACTTGAATATATTTTTTATTTTCGATACCGTAACAAGATAACTATAAAGCTTGTATCGAACATTTCTAATTTTGGAATACAAAAAATTGCCGTATAAAACAATAAAATCATACCTTTTTAAGAAATGCAACGTCTAAGAAACTTAATTTAATTTTGTTATAAGTATTTAATTTCAACAACGCTACATAAAGAAAATTACAAAAATTCTGGTACCTACACGGAAATTTTTTTAAGTTTTCAAAATTCCAAATTGTTGACCACACCGCAACACGTAGGACCATTTTTGATGGAAAGAAAGACATATTTATTTTTGATAAAAGGAATTAATTTTTCAGCCCTAGCCATTTTCGATTTAAAAAAATGTTGTACCAATTGATATATGTATAGTAGAAAGTTAACTTTGCCATAGTCAATATATGATAATAACGAGTATCTACAAAAGAGTGATTCTAATACCGTTGAAGGTAAACTGTAATTAAAAATTTACCTTATCGACTGTGGTAACATTTAACCTGCTAAAGTGGCGCCAATTGGATGCCCATAGCAGGTGTTTTCAAAGCGACGTTTCTTTGTACTTTCATTAACTGTCAATAATATTAGGCAAATAGAAATATTTATCTAAATATTTTTGTACATTTTTGTGTATTCAATATTTTTAAATTAGAATTTTTTTTAAATTACAGTGGATGAAGCTGTCGATCTGACATCGCAATTGGAGACTTCAATTAATCTTGGTGATCATGAATTCACGCAAATGCAAGGAGATCTAGACCGACAAAGACTGCTTGGAGAAAGACCCCTTACAGATCCTCTCGCTGACTTGCTCAAGCAGATGCAACACAAAGAGCGGTGAGTTATTAAATTCTCCACGACTATGCATTTAAAATATTTTTCTAAATTTAAATTACATTATAGGAAAAGAGCAAAAATATAATATACTATAATTTTAATTACATTGTTTTAAATTTTCAAGATATAATTACACGATTCCTTTTCCAATCAAGATGACTTCAATTGAATTTCAAATTTGTATAAAGGCCTAATAATAAAAAGTTGGTGCAAAATTCCTGAATATGCCGTATTTATTGAACTAATTAAGTTATTTATTGACAATTTTCACTGCTTACTTTCATGCTTGGAAATTTCAGATAATCTAAAAACAAACAAAATGTTGGTAACTTTTCTGAAAATGTAAAAGCATAATTTTTGAGACACATTTTGTCTTAAATATTTTATTGTTTATTGGCACTAATGTGAAGAAGAAATATCCTAAATTTTAAGTGCTAAATTCCAGGTGAGCATTGTTTGTCTCTTCTGAAATTGCATGAGCTTAGATGAAAAGAATGATTGAACATACTTGAAAATGTTTAAAATAATCGTAACTTCCTTTCCAATGTCCAACATATGTAAAATACGGCTTATTTGTTTCGAGGATGAATGTATTTCTGTGAATTATTTTTTAACTTGAATTCAGTATACCGGCATTTTGGAATTACTTCTCCTAATGAAAAAGAAGATGAAATGATATAGATGGTATCATGAACACCTCATGTTCAGATTAATGACAATGGTCTCTATATTTCTTATCAATTAATATTAAGCAGAAAAAAATATAGTTTCATTTTGAACCAAAAAATGGTGCAAACTTACTGAAAGAAAATTAAACCACAATTGGTTCATTTTAAGCGATACCAACATTCAAAGTTTCTCTATTGTCTTATAGTTTTGAACTTCATCATGGCAATTAACTTAGCCGAAGCTCAAAATATGACTTTGTGTGCAAATGAGTTGAAAAAAAATTGAACCCATACTTTTTTCTGTAAATCAGTTTCAGGAAATCTTGAAATAATTAATGTGTCCCCAGAAAAAGACAGAAATTATCAATTTTTTTTGAATAACTGATTATTTCTGGTTTTCAACATAGTTGTATTAAGAACGTCAATGTATGCATTAAATCACTTTGAAAATCTGCCGTGATTTGAGAAAACACCGTTAACTGCAAAAAATCAAAAAATGAGTTTTTTTATATCGTTGGAATCCTGAAGAAAAGACGCACCTGACTATTAAAATAATTTTTTCAAATTGTTAATAACTTTTAGAATAATTATTGCTAAATTTTGGACAAAACGCCGTTAACTGCCAAATTTGGCGATTCTTGATTTGGAAGAGAACCGTAACTGACCGTTAACTGCAGGCTCAAATCATGGATAGCTGATTACGTCAAAGAAAAAATCGAGAAAAAGCCGCAACGGGCAGTTATGGACTTTACTAAATTATTGAGCGGTGATCTCGAGCCTTCGTGATTTCCAAGAGGTCCGTATGCGTTTACACCGTTCTCCGGAATTATCGAACCTCGAAAAAAACGTCTGTAATTCGAGAAACGCCATAACTGTATTTATTTTAAGCTGCGAAACTCTTTTGCCGTGAACGGCGTTTTCTCAAATCACGACAGGCCTATTTCTGAGGTCCGTGATTCGAAGAGAGCCGTAACTGCCCGTTACGGCGTTTTATGAATTTCAGCATCCCAATCCACACCGTTAACTACATTTTAAACAATTAATTAGCATTTTTTGTTGCAAAAATGAAAAGTTCATATGCAAATTAGTCAAGAACGACAAAAAAACCTGCAGAAAATGAAGTAGTATCCGTGATACACGCGAGTAAAGATTCGAACAGTTTTCGTAAATTTTCTCGGCTTCGTTCATTTTGCAATTAACGGTGTTTTCTCAAATCACGGCAGAAATGTGGATTTATTATTGATTGATCACAATGAGAGAATTCACCAAATATTTGAAGTTAACGGTTCTTTATGGACGGGATGTAGGCTCCGGAAGCTACGCTCATTGGTCTTTTTGGCAACCAATCTCAATGCAGCCGGATGTTATTACGCGGCAGGCGGGACAGTTGGAGATGCAAGTTTCACTTCTGGATGCTTTTTTAGATGCGACCAATCTTTATAGAATGTTATGAGGAACAGTATTGACAGACTAGATGAAGTGGTTTCAGAAGAAGAAGGTTCTCTCTGCAACCTGCTAGCCCTTCTCTTGCACCCGCATTGTTCAACTATTGCACTTCATACCGGCTCGATGAATGTTAATATCCTCTCTTTGATGATGCCAGTGAATATCCTGTAGCTGGTGTTTAAAAAAGCTATGGGCCGGTAGTTCTTTGGATTTGACAAATCTTCTGTCTTAGGGATCAGTTCCGTGCGTCCTTCCACTAACCACTGCGGGATGGGTTGTTCTCCCTTTAAGAAAGTAGTAAATATGTGAGCTAGATGTAAATGTGTAGTAGTAAATTTCTTCCACCAAAAGTTATTGATTTTATCTGGTCCTGGCGCAAAAAAGTTCTTACTTCTAGCGATAACTTTCTTCACTTATGCAGCAGTAATTAGTCGACACTGCTCATCTGGACGTTGCAAAAGTTGCCTCTGGCTTACGTTACGAAAGAGTGAGATATTTGAAGCGTCTTCATTTAGCTTCTGAGTATCTCCATATACATGTTCCCAGAGGACTTGAATCTCTTCTTGACTTGGTGTATTTTCAACGGCACATGACCTTTTGTTGAACAAACGGGAAGGATGCGTAAAAATGGTGGAATTTTCCTGAGACAATTTTACTCGCCGTTCAAGGCTGCTGAAAGAACTCGTATTTTTTGCGTCCAGTGCTACTTGATTGTCAACAGTTTACAATTGTTCAACGTTTGACTTATTGTCCGTAAGTTTTGGAGCAAGTGTCCTAATTTTTGGAGTGCACTTTATTTAATGTTATGTAGCTAATCAGGCACTGAACATTTTATGCATGCCGTCTAACTTTTTAATTTTAAACTGAAGCTGTGCAATATTCTCGTGAGTCTTATTTAGGCGTTCCGAAGTATCATTACTTCTATTGTCTCCAATCAGGGAGACCGCCTTCTCGCAAACTACATAGTTCAGATTCCAGAGATAAAGATCCTCAGGGAGAGCAGTATTAGCTTTGCCTATTTTGGCGATCCTGAGGAAGACTTTTTGATTGATTTATGATCTCCTTGTTCTGAGGTTGTTATGATCAGGTATCTGCAAAGGTCATCTTGCTGGAACAGGTCGTATGTCTGCTGTAGGATGTTGCTCTTGTTCTTGATAAAGAGCTTCATATCCTCCTTTGCGTGAAAAGAATTCCTGATCTCCTGAGTTGGTCCGACCATTTAAAACGATTTTCTATAGTGTTTGTCCGGTCGCCTGGTCGTACGCTCGGTTTGGTCCAATTGCTTTTCATAATTTAAACCTGTTATATAGGTTCTATTGGTAGGTCCTATTATTAAGTCTTATTATAGGTATTATTATTATTGTTATTATTATTTTACTATAACACCAAATACCTTTCGAAGTAAGCGTGTTTCACTTGGTTCTACTATTTATCGCCACACTTTCCTGTCTTGGCATACCTCCTTAGCTTCTTTTAAGTCCATGCATTTTCTCAAGCAAGCCTTTTCTTTGAAGGTTCAGGTCTCGCTACCGCACAGCACTGCGAGTGCAAGTAACCAGATAGCTCAAAAAATTGAGTGTGACCACATGTCAGAGAAGTCAGGGAACTGTCAGGGAACTGTCAGGGAAAAAAGTTTGTCAGGGAAGTCGGGGAAATGTCAGGAAAATGAAGTAGCTGTCAGGGAAAATAGAAATTGATATGTTTTTTATAATATTTTGGAAGCACTTCCTAAAGTCAATATAAATATTTTTTTCAATGTACATTCTTTAAAAATAGAATTCGAGTCTTAGTTTTTTATTGGTAGTTATTTATTTACAGTTGGTTACATATCGTTTAGTTAGTAATCAGATCAGAAAACTCAGCGGCTTTACAATAAACTATGAATCGCTTTTGTAAAATCATCCCTTATTTAAAAAAATTACCCCCTGTAATGAAAAAAAGTATTAACAAAAGACTAGGCTAGATTTTTGCTTTCCAATGTGATATGAAACACATTTGTAAAATCAACACTTATTTTAAAAGGCAACCCCCTGTGCTGCAAAAACGCATTAAAAAATACTATCTAGATGGAAAATACTTATAAAATATTAACGCGGTATTTTTTAAGCATAACTAAGGAGAAAAGTTATTCTTCACCCCTAATCGTTACAAAAACAACCACCGTATTCGTATCTAAATACAAACCTGCAAACTGATGCCACAAATTGTACACATTAACTGTTGCGATTTTTCTGTTCTTAATTTTTTTCCTCTTTCTTTATTTTTCAATGTCATATTAATCGCTTTTGTAAAAGTAACCCTTATATAAAAAAAGCTACGCCCTGTAATGAAGATACATATTTAAAAACGTCGATATATCTATATAGATAGAACTTACTTATGAAATAGTAACATGGTACTTTTAAGCATAATTATTTCTTACCCCTAATCTTTACAAAAATAACCCCCGCAATGTATAAGCTAAAATTGCAACATTTTTTATCATAATTATTTTTCAGTCTATGTGTGTATATTCAAAAAGCATATTTTACCTTTTTCGATGCATCTTTTAATGCTTTCAAACAACTTTCAGTACAAAAATTATTAACGAGAAAATACATTTTTATATAAAAAACGATCTAAATTTCCAGAACAGTTGAAAATGGTTTGAGGGCAGACTTTTTCTAAAATAATTTTTTAAAATATTTATTAAAAATATGTTTAAAGATAAGTAAAAATCATTTTTAAATTCTAAAAAGCACTCTTGTAAATAGGGATGCTGAGGATGTACATGTATGTTGTAAAATACACTTTGGCTTTTATCTGTGTTTTATCTGTGATCATCCTGTTCTGTACATAATTGTCATATAATACCAATAAAATTAAGTCTAACTTCACGATAAGGGCAGTTTTTTGGGGTTATTAAAACTTAATAATTTACAGCATTGAGTCTAGAAGAAAATCAAGTGAACGATCTACTTGTATAAGGTTGAACTTGTGTGGGTTTTCTCTAATGCAGTTGTTCATAAATGTAAGTAGTCTACCACTAATCAAATTCAGACGAATTTCACGATAAGGGCAGTTTTCTGGGGATACTGAAACTGGAATCCGTACAACATTGAGTCGATAAAAAAAAACATGTGACCGATCTACCTTGATAAGATCGAATTTATATAGGTTTCACTAAGTTAGGTGTCCAAAAATTTAGATATTCTACCGCCAATCAAATTCAGACCAATTTCGCGACAAGAGTATTTTTTTGGGGGATGCTAGAATTTCATACCTAAGAGCATTAGCTCTGTTGAAAAACCAGGTGACTGATTTACCTGGATAAGTTCGAAATGTGAGGAGTTTCGATAGTAGCACAGTCGAAAACATTCTCAAATTCTTCTTATCAAACTTAGTCATATTTCACGTTAGGGGTGGTTTCCTGGGGTAGTTCGAACATGATTCCTTACTATGTTAACTCACTGGAAAAATCAAGAAACCCAACTAACGTAATCAAATCGAATTTTCACAAGTTCGAATCTTGAATATTTATCAGCAGAAACACCACGACCTTGAATTTGAAGAAGATAATAAATCGGTGACTTGACATTGTGTGACAATTATGTAAAGAACATGATACATTTTTTTGTGAATATGAGTTGGGCAAATGGTTCTCGTAGGTTATTACACATATAAAAGCCAAAATGTATTTTACAACGTAAATGTAGATTCCCAGCATCCCTAGTCACACGACTGCTTTTTAGGGTTTTGAAATTATTTCAACCTATCTTTAAAAATAGTTTTAATCACTATGTGAAAAAAATTATTTTAGAAAAATTCTGCTCTCAAAAATTTTTCATTTTTTCTGGAAATTTAGATTGTTCGTTATATGAAAATGGATTTTTCTCGTTAAGAATTTGTTGTGCTGGAAGTTGTTTAAAGGAATTAAAAGATGCATCAAAAAAGGTAAATTATATTTTTTGAACATACACACGTAGACTGGAAAATAATTTTGTAAAAGATGTTTCAATTTTAGTTTATACATTACAGTGGTTATTTTTCTAAAGATCTGGGGTGAGAAATAATTATGCTTGAAAATACCATGTATACAATTTTTGGCCTCAGTCTGCAGGTTGGAATTTGGATAAAAATACCGGGATTGTTTTTGTAATGATTAGGGGTGAAGAATAATTTTGCTCCTCAGTTATGCTTTAAAATTACCCGGTTAATATTTTATAAGTATTTTCCTTGTAGATAGTTTTTTTTAAATATGTTTTTGCAGGACAGAGTGTTTCTTTTTAAAATAAGGGTTTATTCAAAAAAGTGTTTGATATCACATTAGAAAGCAGATAAATAGCAAAAAATCTAGCCTAGTCATTTTTTAATACTTTAAAAAAATTCTTTTTTCATTTCAGTAGGCAACTTCTTAAAATAAGGATTGATTTTACAAACGCGATTTATCCTATTACCAATCCCAATGCAGCCGGATGTTATTACGCGGCAGGCGGGGCAGTTGGAGATGAAAGTTTCACCTCTGGATAATTTTTTAGATGCGACCAATCTTTATAGAATGTTATGAGGAACAGTATTGACGGACTAGATGAAGTGATTGTTGCGCATTGTAAAGCATAATTATGGCATAAAAATCTAATCTAATAATTTTTTTAAATTTAATGATTTTTGAAGAGGATAGCGCTGAATTGACGGCAAGCTAGCACCGCCCTGTGTACTCAAAAACTCATAGAGCAAAACAAATTATTTTTTGTGTGAAAAAAAGCAAAAAATAGTAAAAAAATATGCAATATATGACATTTTGTTTTTTGTTCGTGGTTCCGCTGAGTTGCCTGAACTTAATTAATCCATACTGCCATGTAAAGCGCAATTTTCTGGTTTGTTTCAGTGTTTTTCTTGGCACGTTATTAAAACCTTATTTGCTTTTGTAAAAATTTTCTGTCAGGAAAATTCGTCTAAATGTCAGGGAAAAGTCAGGGAAATTGGAAAATTCAATTTTATGGCCACCCTACATTCGGCAAAGACTTCCTGAAACTGGCAAGGCAAGGTTCGGAATATTGTAATGAAAGGTTAAGGCAAGGTTCTTTGACCCTGGAAAATGTCCGCTTGGCAGGGAATATTACACGGTGATGTGGAGGACAGTAAGGAAGATTTATTTAACTTAATTCGATGCGCAGTAGTATTCTCTGGCATCTGAGGCTGCGCAGTAGTCTTTAGCCTTCCTGGAAAACCACGCGACATATCATGATTATTTTTCATAGTTACAAAAAAATTCAAATTGTATAGAAAATTATCAGTTTTTTGTTAGTTATATTTTTGTTTGTGAATATGGAAAATAAGCATGGTGCGTAAGTCTTGCGGTATTTTAGGAGGGCCAAGAAAATACTGCGCAGCCGAAGGTGCCATATAACACTATTGCGCATCAAATTAAATTAAACAAATCTTTCAAAATATCCCGAACATTACCGTGCAATATGTCTTGGCAAACGGACATTTTCTTGGTTTAACGAACCTTGCAAAAACCTTTAACCTTTCAATGCAATATTCCGAACCTTGCATTGCCAGTTTCAGGAAAGCTTTACCGAATTTTTTGTGCAATCTGTGTACAGAATTATGTATTGCTATTTTAACTTTATTTGTTATTTTTTTTACTTTTTGTAATGGTGCCTACCCCGCCGATAACCTTCCTACCCTCGTTTATATGCATGTCTATCACTTTATCGATCTTTTCGTCAGTGGTGAATAAACTACTAAGATACACGTACTTATCAACTTGTTATATCCTCTTTGTTATAATAGCCTTTCCTTTAAACACCATAATTTTTGTTTTATTTGCGTCAATTTTAAGAACCATATTTTTTATTCTAGTATTTAGTCCGTTCAACATACTCTGCACGATCCGCAAATGCTAACCCATATACGTTCAGTGTCTCGAGCTTCATGAAAATACTAAATAGCCAAATAGATTTAAATTAAATTTTTTAATAAATTTGAATAACTCTAGAAGAAATTTAATATTTAAAAGTTGATTACTGGAAAATATTATGATACTAAAGTACAGAAATATTCGTAATTAAAATATAAATTATGATATATTAAACAAATTTAATTTCGCTAATGAATTATAAATGTTTCTAAAAACTTTTTTGTTTTAATTGTAAAGGGAGACTCTGGAAAAGGGAAGCTTGAGTGTGGTCCCATTCTACCTCTTTTCTAGGTGGCGAAATTACCAATAATTTCTGCTTTTGGCAACCAGATTTCTAATTTTTCGAATTTTGTTTGTACATTAGTTAGTTTAAACATTACCTAAGAAGCTAACGAAGAAAATAATATTATGATAATAGAGCCCCTTTAAGTTAAAGACCCAAAGGAAAAATAAAAAGAGAAATCGAACTCAGATACTAATATTATATTTTTGTTTTCTTTTATGCAGGGTGCAAATAAATAGTAGAATATAGATTCACCTAAATTCGGCGAGCATGGATCAAATATTTTCGATGAGTGCAGGGGAAATGGGAAGGGCTGCTAGGTTTACCGAAATTTGGTAAGCGTGGACCAACATTCCTGACTTTGCCTAGACTACTATCGGCAAGAAAACTATAGACATCTGCCTTTGAAGCTTAACAACTCAGTAAAAAAAATTCTAGCGCAACAAAAAAACAGTCATTTAAAGCTGAAAGTGTTCTACGTTAATGGGCTTGAAGAAGTTTATGTAAAAAAATGTTGTGCTTAGCAGACTGAAAAATGTAAATAAAGTAAGGATTTTCGGGCACATTTAAGAACAGTCAAGTTTAGAGCATTATTTCTTATACAAGTGGCGATAGGGAAAATTTGAATAAATTCATGAGTATGAGGAAAACTGTTGTGAACCAGTTGCAGTTGAGAAATTTAAAGAATAATTAAAATTGTTGCTTAAAAGTACAAAAATGTGTAACTATATTATCTTTAGTTCTAATACAGATACTAAAGCGACTCAAACTGCAAACTGTAATGGATAGGCTCTGTATTTATTTTCAATCACCCGGAGTTCTGATACAGATATTAAAGTGACTCAAACTGCAAACTGTAATGGATAGGCTCTGTATTTATTTTCAATCGCCCGTAAGGATGTGTTAGTCGTTTTTTTGTGTGAAAATCGCGATAATTTTAGACATTTCTTTTGTTGGGAAACAAGTGACAGAAAGCGGGGGGGGGGGGCTTTTTTGTTTTACTGCCGACCGCTGGTGCCATTCTTCGACACCTGGTTCTGAATGCTTGGATGGCACCTGGCCACGGGTCGAAGAAAGGGACCAGCGGTCGGCAGTAAAAAATACGCCCCCCCCATGCTTTCTGTCACTTGGTTTCCAACAAAAAAATGTCTAAAAACATCGTGATTTTCACCAAAAATAAGACTAACACAGCCTTACAGGTGATTGAAAATAAATACAGAGCCTATCCATTACAGTTTGCAGTTTGAGTCGCTTTAATTCGAACTAAAGATAATATAGTTGCACATTTTTGTACTTTCAAGCAACAATTTTAATTATTTTTTAAATTTCTCAACTGCAACTGGTTCACAATAGTTTTCCTCATACTCATGAATTTTTTCAAATTTTCCTCATCGCCACTTGTATAAGAAATAATGCTCTAAACTTGACTGTTCTTAAATGTACCCGAAAATCCTTACTTTTTTTACATTTTTCAGTCTGCTAAGCACAACATTTTTTTACATAAACGTCTTCAAGCTCATTAACGTAGAACACTTTCAGCTTTAAATAACTGTTTTTTTGTTGCGCTAGCATTTTTTTTTTGACTGAGTTGTTAAGCTTCAAAGGCAGATTCCTATAGTTTTCTCGCTGATAGTAGACGCTTCGATGCAAAGAGAGTAAATATATATCGGGCAGGTCTTTCGCCAAAACAATTCGGCAGCACTAATAGAAGATAACCTCGGGTTTCTCTTACGTAAATTATTCTTAAAGGAAAAGGAACTCGAGTTGGAAAATCAGTTTTCATAAATGAAGAAACAATTTGGAAGACAAAAAAAAACTTACAAATACGGTCTCATCATTTTACACAATAAACTAAATGGATTCAATATTAAAGGGAACGTCCTGGACCATTCCTCAACGGTAAGATAAAGCTAATCCTTCGGTAAGTGCAGACAACCCAAAGTTTTTAAAATAAAAGTTGGATTACAAACCGATAAAATTCCATCCTTCCAATAAAGTTTTTCACGATTAACTTAATTCTAAGTTAAAACATTTTCATCATAGAAGAACAAACGGGTTACGATTCCCTATATACATATTTTTCAACTTCAGTCCATTAATTGATTCAACTGGATTTTGCAGAATCTGTTTTCAATATGCATTACTCCATCCCAATCATTTTAATTGTCCAAGTTTTCTACTTTACCTAATCGATTATTTACACCCTATTCACCATTTAAGAACCATTCATGAGATAGACTTGGAACCTTGCCAAAAATTTACATTTTTTTAAACTTTACATTATTAGTATACATCCCTTTTCTTCCTGCTAGTATGGTATCCAGGTCAAAGCGCTACATTCCATTTTTCGTGCTTACTGATTCTGATTACTTGACCACTCAATAAGAACTACGATTTAATCAGACAGAATTTCAACTAATGTGGCAAAAGCGCAGTGTTTTATGTAAAATCTGTGGCACATAAGGGTGCGCAGTGGTGGTTTTCTTATCAATTCTTCAGTAAATGGTGTGTTGGTCACTTGAAGATTTATCAGTCTGCAATGTTACGAAATTGTTTTAGGGTCTTCCCTCACTTTTTCATATTTCTCCGTTAGTAGCGACTTCTCGTTTTGATACTGACAGTTACATTGTGAGAACAATGAGGGAAAAAGTAAATTAATTCTTTATGTTCTGAGCAAATGATAGAATTCGAAGAATTGTCATACGTACGGAAGTCCTAACATTCACAGAATTTGTAGGAATTCTTAGAAATTGGGGAATCAAACTTCTCGGCGACGTCACAAATAAAATAAAAACTAAAAAGTTGAGAACTTATTAGTAATATCAAATCATAAACCAGTGTTAGATGTGCCACTTTAATGATTCTTATCACCTGCACTATAAAATATCACATGACACAAGATTTATCTGCAAATTAGAACAATCCCAACTTATCTAACCTTTTACCTGTTCAATGAAATTGAAACGTGACCTATGATTTCTAATTTAACTGTCTTTCAATTTCGCTATTGTAAGGATCGATATTCTGAAATTACTAGAAGCTTATTTCTTGAATGATAAAATAAGATTAGCTTTATGACCTTGCTCTTCTGTGCACATCTGTATTGACTTAAGTACACGGTAAAAATATTCCTCTAACTAGCGTAGACAGGAATAGCTCAACATGAGCTTTAAATAGAGCTGCTGCATCAATAATTCTATCCACTTCTTGAATTGGTGCGCCTCTAATGACCTACAAACCTTTAGAACCCTTTGAATAAAGCCCTTTTATACATATCATTGATTAAGGAAACATTAATTTTACTTTAAATGTATATTTTTATAACAGAAAGAATGTTAAAAAAATGACTAAATTTCACCCTAAAAATCTCAAGAGGAAAAAGAGAATCAAGTGAACGTATAATATATCTAATCTGAAATATATAGTCAGCTTATTGTGTTTGCACTTGCTCAGATTCTAAATCGACTACGGTGATTAATTAACTTTTCAGATGTGATACGTATACGAAATAATTCTTGATAATCTAATTATCTGCAACTGCTATGTTCTAGAAGGATGATGATTGGTTATTTACAAAAAGCCTTCTTTGTTGAAGCTCGCAGCGCTGATTAAAATAGCTCTTGGTAAACGAAAATCGTGTTAACAATCCCTATGATGAAATCCATTTACGTCACTGAAATAAGACTTACCATCGAATTTTGCAAGTTACGGAAATTTTTTCGGTTTCGAAGCTGCTGCTTTGCTTGGATATTATATGTTGACAAGAAAATTTATATTCATAAAGATGCAAGATTTGATTAATTTATTGAAAAAATTGATCAATATTAGTTCAATTATATTCATAAATAAAGTATGAATACAAATTTTCATGAAACGAGTTTCTGAAATCTGAATTTCAAGGATATTCCGACGAGAGTTTGTGAAAATGCGTCTTTAACTTCGACGTTAATTCCTCATATTTTTCAACCGTGAGTAAAATGATCTGTGAATTTCCATAATATCTTTAAAGTTTTTTTTTGCTGACTGAAATGCATTTTAGTTCAAGGATGTCCCTGAGTTTTCTTAAAACAAAGGAAGTATTCGTGATCTATCTTAATTTCGATTTACTAATCTCGAAAAATGCTTTTAAATAAAGAAAAGTCTTTCAGGCATATTTTGTAATATAAATAAATAGTTCATAATATGGTAATTGAAACAATAAAAATAAAAAGGTATAATCTCAAATTTTATCATTTAATAACAGAAATTTATACCTGATGAAACTGTAATAATATCTCGTAAGCGAGGTTTACTTTAGTCTTTTGGTAAACATTTCTTGCGTCATTGAAATAAATCTTGATACACAAAAGTGTCTACTGCAATTACGCTTATAAATCTGGGATTCGAACTCTCATTTATTAACTTTTAAAATTATTATTATATTGATGGTTGAAATATGAATATATAATATAATAATGTTCCTCGGTGGCTAAGCTGGCTAGGCGCTTGGACCCAATATGTCTAATTAGGCACAATTTTCAGACAATCAAAAGAAACAAAATCTAGCTCTAAAAAAAATGGCAAAATGCCTTCGACATATTGGGTTCGCAATCGTTTTTTAAGCCTGAGACGTGAATAATAATATAATTTTATGATTTACCAAAAAATGAGGTTATTTTTCTTCCTAAATAATGTAATTCGAAAATATTGATTGAAAAATAAAACGCGAATAGTTGTGGACACTCGTGCTAAGTATATTGATCCATTTTGTACCCATATTAAATGAATTCAGGGGTAGCTTACATCTGATATATCTGAGAGATTTATGCGTTGCAAACAATATTTTTTGATTATTTAAAATTTATGTTATCATTATTTTAGATTGATTATGATCAATTTTGTAATTGAAAAATAGATTGTGCGCAGTCTAGCTGTAAAATATTTTTGAATGTCTTCAGATTCACTACTGACTTCCGCCATACGAAGAAAATTTGATTTAAGAAAGATTGATCCTATCTATATTATCGTCGAAGACTTGAAACAATGTTAGAAGAATTTCCAAATCAAGCAGTAATGTAGTCCTAACAAAGTGGCCGGTATGGAGTTACTCATAGAGAAATATAAACGGAAAAATTCTCGTCGCTTTAGGCTCAAACTAAACCCTGTAATTTAAAAAATGAGTCACTGGGGCATTTATGAAATTGGAATTTTAAACACCGTTTTTCAAAAAAACGTATCTAAACTTGACGATTGCCATAAGAACACATGTTATATTTTTCCTCTCAAACACGAAATATACGTACTTCTTTATACTATCTGGATATGAAAATTGTACCATCTAATTCACTATAGAACCTAGTATCAGCCCCTACTCAAAATAACAAATAATTATTTTCACCTTAACTTAGAAAAACGCGAACACCTCCTAAAATAGAACCGTTCACAATTGTCCTTTTTATGCGGATGCATGCACATATTTAGAAAATTTGGCCACCACCATTTTTTCGCGTTTGAACTTTTTACAATTTCCCGACGAATTTCAATATAGGACAAGAAATTTTACGAGAATCAGCAAAAAAGTTAACTAACTAAAGTAGATTAAAAATATCACACTTTTGACAAAAATTGGGACACGTTTTTATAATGCGCGTTTTTATTTTTTAAAATAAAATTTGGTGTCACTTGAGCATAGATTGACTGCGCGATTTGTAATGAATTCGGTCAAAAGAATCAATTTACAATTTCGGAAAATTCCACAAATATGAGTGACTGTAGTCAGATAAATATATTTTACAATTTTGTATACAAAATAGTGTTTTTATGAAACAAATGTTTATATTTTTTTATTTTTTTAACTCCAAAATGAAAAATGTACGGAGGGATGTATTATATTGAAAGAAATGTAAATCGATCGAAGATATAATCATGTCAAGTATTTACAGACTCCAATTGTTTTAATGAATTTGACTAATTGTTGAATAATTTAACATTTAACAGTTGATAAATTTAAAATATTAAAATCATAAGAATACAAAATTAGTATAATAATCAACACTAATATTACAATAGGTTAAATATATTTTTTGATAAAAAAACTTTCAAATGTTTATAATTTTCTTTTAAAATAAAAATTGTAATTTTTTTAACTCAAAAAGAGAAGAGAAATGTTCTATCACAACCTACCTCGTTAAAGATCGAAAAATTACTGATAATTAGTATTTTTTCAATTTAAAAAACTGTTTTTCGAATTGGCTTAAAAATATCATTTGCGAATATTTTCGAGGTTGTCTTCATAATGAGCGCATGAAAATGCGTTACTATATGTGGTTTAAATAGAACGAGAATAGAATTAGTTATGAACGTGATTTAAAAAAAATTGAAATCTTTTAAATTTTTGGACTTACATTTTACTTTTACACCAGAAAGAAGATTTCCAAAAGATTTCAAACCATTTATTTCTAAATCCGAAAAAGTCATAAAAGTAAACATTTAGAAAAATTGTGGTTACCAGGATGTTTCGGAATAAATGTACATTGTTTGAAGAAAATAAGTTAATTTTTTCTTTATTTGTCCACCTATGTAAAGGAATAGATTGTAACCCACACGTCCTTTTTAAATTAATTTGAAGATGAGAGCCCATTATATATAATACTGCGAATCTATTTTGTAGCTTAGGCAGCTTTCCCGAATTCTTCTAATCAATTAGAAATTAAGAATATTACTAATACCTGCAATCATACACGGAAAAAAAATTCTTGAGGCGAACGAGTGAATCGAGAATATATTAAAGTCAAAGAAAGTATCCACTTAGATTAGGTAAAACGTTTAATTAGAAGAGTTAAACATTCAGTAACTTTATGTAAATTATTCACGTAAATCAGTAATTTGGACAAAATTGCTAAGTTGGAGAGTTTATTATTTTCGACAGATTATGTATAATTTTGTTATCTGTAGATTAGACAAAAATTCAGTTATAGAAATATTTTAACTTGCACAAGCCAATCTTTTGTCTAGTATCGAGAAAATGAATTTCCCTGAAATCCGTATAATGGATTTGGAGGTCAAGTTTGTTGTTTTTATCGCGTTTCTTGATATTTCAATATAGTTATCTCCTACAATCGAAACAATTGTAAATTTTTATTTCCGCATCATAAACTCTATTTAATATTAACATTAGCGCTCGTCTTAAGTGGTAAAAAGCGTTTAATTGTGCAAAGTAAATCTGAACTGTCACTGCTTCCGATTAGACCGTCGCCATTTTATTTCGCTGCTCCCACAATGCACCGGCGCTCTTCCGATAATTCCTTCAGACACCTATTTTTAATATCCCTATTATAGCTATACTTATCAGGGGTTTGACTATACGATATCGCTGGTATATGGATAATCCAGGGATCTTTCTTAATTCCTTCGTTCGTTTTCAGCTAAATGTTTAGCTGAAATAAGGAATAATATCCTTGTCACAGCTCAATTTTTTTTACCGTGTATGTAACCCAAGTTGATTAACAATTGCTTCTTGAAGGAATAAAATTGAATCACTTCCTTCCAATTAAATGTGACTTTATTTACAATAAACCATAATCAACTGCGTGTTTTCTTACTCCCGCTACATCAATACCTCGTTGAAAATGATTAAGATGATTCAATCATATCAGAAAATGTATTGACTCATTTTCATACATTATCATCACCTGTTAGAGCACCTTTTGATTACTTTTTATAATTCAATTCTCGACATTTATGCTCTAGTTTATTGTTGATTTGTATAATTGTGAATAATTTGAGCATTATCAATCGCCATCGTACAAATTCAATTGGGAATCATGAATGCTCGTATATTATTCAGTCTTCTGCATACGTTTGAGAGTTTTAACAGAATGTGTCATCTGTTTTAAATATGCACAACTTGATTCAAATCTGTTAAGGGGCAGTTATTATACTTTCTCATAAAATTCGAAGGTTAGTTATGACTGATATACTATCTGCATGAAAAGGAAAGTTTTAGAGAATTTTAAACTTCAGGGTGGAAAAAAAATTCAAATTTTCCTATACTAGGCTAAAAATCTTTATGGCGCCGAATATTAATTTTTGTTATACAAGTTTTTCTTTAGATTTACCCAGTTCTCACTCCTGCTTCTGGAGCATTTAAAGTTTCCTAGGATTAACAAAAAATGTTAGAGAAAATGTTGAACTTTTCAATAAAATATATGGATCTTCTATGATAGTTGAATTTTCAATTAAAAAGTTCTTTAGTCAGCCAAATACTTAAATTTCAATGAAATAGATCGAGTTTACTACCTAAATGGAATAGTTAAACTATCAGTTGAAAAAATTAACTTTTAACTAAAAAAACAAATTTATCACAAAATTGTTTAATTGATGCAAAATCCTGTTAACTAAAACAAGAATCCAACGTTAAATTGGATTTTTAATTTGGATTTTGGTCTAATTTGAATTTCTTAAATTTTTTAATAGTTTAATGTTCAAACAAAGAGATACATTTTTAAATAAAATGACGAAACCTCAACTAAAATAAAAATAAAGTTTTAGCGAACCAAATTTATTTTCAACAAAAAAAAAAAACTAACGTATTTTCAACAAACTATTAAATTTTTCAGCCAAAGATATAAATAAATTTATAATAATAAATTATATTTTATATATTTATTAAATTATAATAATAAGTTAATAAAATTAATGCTCAATGAAAACATAAACACAACAAAAGCAAAACAACTTTAACCAATAAAATGAAGTCTTAACAGCAAATTTCAACTTTCTACTAAGTCGTTGAATCTGAAACTAAGACAAATGAATCGTGAACAAAAATGTGATAGTTGATATTTTAGTCCAAAAAGATTTTAATTTTAAATAAAAAAGTTGAATCTAAACCAAAACAGATTGATTTTTAACAAAACCATTTGCATTTTATGCAACAAAAAAGAAAAATTTTCATTCAAATAGTTCAATTTTATACCAAACTTATATTAAGTTTTTTAGTCAGAAAGAATTAAGTTTCTAAGGAAAAAAGAATAGTGAAAATGTTACACCTCAAATTCAGAGATAAACTTAAATTTAAGAAATCGTGTGATATAATTCTGAAATTGAGCTATTGTTCTTTTTAAGTTAAGGAAAATTTTGGCTGCATTTTAGTTCATCTACGAATTTAAGTACATTTATGAATTTAAGATGTAATATTTCTAATTTTTCGTTCTCGCTGTTACTCTTAAATTATGAATTTTTATCTTGAGTTTTAAAATTCCTAAAACTAACAAGGAATGTTTGATGAAAATTATAATTTCATGATGAGATATCAATTTCTATCGTTATCGATTTTTTTACTTTCAACAGTGTTCCTTTAGATCTACGTAGTTCAGAGAAATAGAAAAAATGGTTTTCGAGATTATCCTGAAAAAATGCACCTCAATTTTCCGAAGTATTTGCATAGAAATGGGCTGCTTTAATGATATGTATGCTTATGAGAAATATTGCTAAGAATCTCAACAGGGGGAACAGTTCATTTTTCGGAACGGATAAAATTTAAGAAATGTAAAATTTCAGAATGGGTTATAATTAATAATGGTAAAACTTAGGAATACCAAAAACTCGGATAAATTAAGGAATAAATCAGAAATCCAAAACTCTGAATAGTGTTTATTCGGAAACCAAAGAAGCGGAATGGGTAAAAATTCATAAAGGTTAAAATTAGGAGGGTGAACAATTAGGAATAAGTAAATATACTGAGAGGAAAAATTCGGAAAGTAGAAAAATTCGGAAAGTAGAAAAATTCGGAATAGTAAAGAAATGTTGCTATTAGCAGGTCTATAATTTTTTATTTATGGTGGCATACAAATATTTATCACAGTAAATTTGAATATCATATCATAATAAATTTATGTTATCCGTCATTTTAAATTTTTAACGAAAAAATAATAATTTTTTATCATTATATAATTTAAAAACAATTTTTAACGTACAACATAAACTGTGATAAACATTTGTTTGTTACTATAAATAAACAATTATACACCTGCTAGTAGGTATATTAATCAACAATTCCGAATTTTTCTACTTTCCGAATTTTTCCTCTCCGTATATTTACATATTCCTAATTTTAACGCTTCTGAATTTTTACCCATTCCGCTTCTTTGGTTTCCGAAGAAATAACTTTCAGAGTTTTGGAATTCCGACTTATTGCTCTTTCCGACTTTTTGCTATTCCTAGGTTTTACCATTATGTATTATAACCCATTCTGAAATTTTACCTTTCTTAATTTTTACCGTTCCGAAAAATGAACGGGTCCCTCAACTGAAACATTCAAATTCACAGATTGCTTAAAAATGCATAAATAAATGGATATTAATAATTTGCATATAAGGACATTCAGTCAACACTGGGTAGGTAACAGTGGGTAAAGCAACTTTTGGGTAAAAAGTATTGAATAATAATAATAGCAGTAGTTACATTAAAATTGCTAAGCGAAGTTGAGATCTATTTTAGAAACCCCGTATCATTTCCTATAGGTTAAAATACTTGAATATCCTAGTAGCACTACATTTATTCACTTTTTCTGGTATAGAAATTTCATTATTTTAATACCGTGTTTGCAATTTGACATTATGTTTGTATTTGTATTGTAGGAGTGTTATAGAACCCCAAACATTTTAAATATTGTAGTTAAGCTTGCCTTTAGACTGACGTCATTTAACGTCAGAAATGACGTAAAATTTACCTTAATTATATACTTCTTAGTCCAAATTCAATGTATATATGTTTCAAAACGCAGATAGTCAGTCTGAACTTCCAGATACATAGTAATCAAACTCTGCCTTCAGATCATTCAATTTTACGATCTTGTTTGGACCGACTATTCCTTTTTTTATTTTCTTCCGGACTTTGCCAATCCTTCGATTTTTTCAAATCATTTGGGTAGACCTAGATGAACAGACGCATGAAAGCTTCTGTTGCAAGAGCAACGCCCATAGAACAATAACGAAAGAACGTTGTTCCTCGGTAGGTCGTATGAGGTCTCCTCGTAATTGGAGCAGGCGCGGTGCGCGGTTTTCTTCGAGTCGAGGCACGTCGGCGCGTAGTGTTGGCAAGCGGCACCGAGGCCGGCAAAGTGGTTTTCTCGCGGTGTAGGTGATAAACAACTAACAAACCAAGCATAGTCGCATATAGTCAACCAACAAACGTCAGAACGGACTGATTCTCCGACTAAACACGAAACTCTACCGTCTTGCTGACTGACGATTGACGCTCCTTTCAGTTCTACGCGAACCACCCGAGTGTCAGTTTGCAGTATTCTTCCCCAGGTCTGAACGTGTGTAGTGTTCTTCACTCCAGTGATCCACCCCTTTCTGCAGCCTCGAGCTTTCTTTCCCACAATTTCCATCGTATTTGTATTTTTAAAATTCATATCTTCTGTGAAAAATAGTTGAGTGCAAACGAGCTTCAAGGGTGTAGCCATTTAGCAGGATGGTGATGATCGACATGACTGATATGGTCGAAGATGAGGATCGGTGCGTATTATCAGGTCAGATCGTGGTGTAAAGAATTTCGTTAGAGATATTCTGTCAATAGGGTTCATTTGTTCAAGTAGACAATTTTTTAAAATGTTTATGCTGTGCAATTTTGATGTTGTTTTTATGCTGCTTGAAAGAGTGTTGCGCAGAATCTAATGTAGATATTGGTCGTAATTATTCCTGGTTCATTATATTTACATAAAAATCTCGATGATTTTATCAGGTATTAGATCAAACTACTACGAGTAAAATAATACGTTTGCTTAGGGAAAAATTTCTAGTTGTCATTGAGAAATGGAGAGGGATATATTTTCACTGTATATTTGCATGGATGAATAGAAGGTTCAGAGTAATAATAAACACGACGAAATTGAATGATTATTGACATTATACGAATAAAAAGGAGTTTGTTGAAGACTCGCAAATCTATTTTATGTGTGCAAGCCTGTCAGTGAATAGCGTATGCATATTTGTATACTGTTTTAAAGCTCTTAAAAGTTTTTTTTTTTACTTTTTTACATTTTTATAGTTTTTCTTTAGGTTTCTACATAATCGTAGTTGACAAACGCAAGAACACGTTATTCGGTCACTAATTCGAGTCCTAATTGCGCCCAATGCGGCTAAATTTTTGTGAACTGAAAGAACAACGTATTCATGTAATAGGGGTACAGATTTACACAATCTAGAACGTATTTAAAACAAATTTATTTTAAAAAAATTTTAATTTGTAAAATTCATCGCCGGCAAGTTTTTTCGAAGATCAATATTCTGCTCCCGCAAATTGGCCCAGCGATGAATTTTTTGATCTGTCAAATTTAGTCGGCAAACGAACTTTGTTTACCAACATATTTTTTGAAGGTCATTTAAATAGTAGCATACGTTAATATTTATAGCATTTAATTAAAAATATTAATTTACAAATACACGCTAATATACGTCAAAGGATAAATTTCCCCGACATGAATTTTCTAATTCGGCAAATTTAGTCTTCAGTAAACTTTCTATGCCGGCGTGAATTTTGTTTGAGCTATTTAAATACTAAGTACGATACACATTGTGGAAAAGTGGAAAAGGGAAGGTTCTAATTTTTAAAACACTCCATCTTGACTCGGGTCTTTAGAATAAGTGTCAACTACCCTCCACCATCCCATTCATAAGCGCCCCCTTTTACAATGCCTTGTCATATTGAAATGTTGAAAAAGCAATTTATTTTATTCTTAGCATCCAAACCAATTCAAAGCATAACTAAATAATTGCATTCCAAAAAAAGTTGCATATTTTATGGCTCTTTCTTTACTTCACGAATAACCTTTTTCTAGTGTTGTTGGTTATGACAGTTAACGTGTATTTGAAAATTAATTTTTTATACTCTGTGGTAAAAATAGTAAAGTATGGTACTGTTTAAATCTAGGTTAACTAACGATTTAAAAAACTACTAATGGCAAAGAAAGTTGGTTGACGACTTAATTCAGCAAAGTATAAAAGTCATCACATCGGCAAACTTTGCCGGATTAAAAAATTGTCCTCCGGCAAGATTTATTGGTGGTTAATACTGGACCTACATTAAGTAAAAAGGGGTGATGATGCAACTTTTAAATGTCAAATTTCACTTCCGTTTTTTCGAAGTACACGTCGTTTGTCCTTTCTTGGATATTCTATTTGTCAGAACAGTTACAAAAAGGCAAGAAGAGCATATTCATGTTCACTTCTGAATTTCTGCAATAAAAATATAATAACAATATCTAATTATTCTAAATTTTTATTACAAAGTATAATGATTGTCGGAAAGGGGATTCAGTAGGTCTTAAAATTTCCGCTGATATTAGAGGTCAAAATATAACTTACGATAAAAATGGGGCAAGCCTAAGCAAGATGCTGAAAATATGTTAAACCACGCGATAGGACAATAGTTTTATTAAATTAGAAAATACAATGAATTAGAACACCCTTTAAAAACATCATCTCAGGAGCTTTCAAACATTGTATTGGATTTACTTATAACATCCTAATCTCACCAGTCACTTGACTTAGTCCATGGGCATAATGTATAACCGGGTTCACCCGAGTAACAGTTTTGAATAAAAGAAATAACAATATATCAATTGGTTAGACGCTCGGACTTCAACTCAGAGGTCCGGGGTTTGATCCCTGAGCCGGTACCGCTGGAAATTTTTCTATGTACCTTTACTGAGGTTCTGGTGGTTCGGAATCCACCGTAAGCTGTATGTCCCCCCACCGTGTACTTGAATGCCCCGTGCAAAATATTCAAATAAAAATCCAACTCTAAACCAAAAAATGCCTTCGACATGTTGGGCAGTAACCATCTTAAGCCTGTGACAACATAAATAATAATTATTATTATACCATTAAGTTATATCCCTTTTGGGGTAAGTATGACTCACTCAGCGAGGAAAGAATTAATGTGGGGAGGCGTAATAGATTTTTAGATTGATCTGGTATTCGCATGTTGTATATTTAATAGCACGTTCGTTCCGCAATACTGCTCCGACCCAAGCCGCTGATCACAATCTCTCTAGCGAACACCCCAATTGAAGAGCCTCACAAAGTCATTATGTAAAGCTCCCCACTTGGGCCCACTGCTATTCAAGGTCACCAAATAAAAGGTGTGGATAAACGTCGCTACGAAAAAAGTAAAAAAGAAATTGAGTAAAATTATTCAGTAATAAAGACTACGGATATTGCTCACTTTCCCGAAAATTTTATTGAAAATCAAGCTAAGCTTTTAGTAAATGCGATTTATGAGGGTTTACAAACAAAAATAAGTTATGGAACTTCAATTGACCGTCTAAGACATTTAATAGGCCGCAGATTAAAAAAAATATAACAATTATTACAAGGTTCAAGACAATCCTTGAAATAATGAACAGAGTCAGCGAATTATTTCATGACTTTCACTGTTTCGAGTGAAGGATTAATTCGAGGACTTATTTAATTATTTTGAGGATTGTTTTTTTGAACTTTGTCAATAATTGTTTTACGAAGTGTTTGAAAATTTGCGGTGCGTCCTAAAGCCATATACAGTCAAGTGAAGTTTTGAAAACTAATTTTTCTAGATGTTAGTCTCAATTGAAAATATACATGCGATTATTCATTCAAATTTATGCCAATTCGCAGCTTTTTTATTTTTCTCTACATTGAAATTTTAGCAGTTAGGTCCGTTTTTGAAAAATGGCTTCAATCATACAAAGAATTAAAAAAAATATCAATATGTCGAATCTTTAAAATTAAAAAGTTCAAACTTCTAACTTATACAATTTCATACTGAGAACTATCAACAGGAATACTTTTAGATTAAATGCTTTTTCCGAAGGATTCATTAATAATTGTACAGTTCAAAGTTTGAAGCATCTATAATTGAATAATTCACAATCGAAAGCAGCTGAAATTTATTAATTACTTATTTAGGAAAAATAAAATATAATTGTTTAAAATCTAGAAATTTATATGAAAGTACTTTTTAGAATACTAATCTTCAGACTTTTTTGCTCGTTAGATGTAAATGTTTGAAGAGGTGGAGGTTTACAATTTTGTTAACGCTAAAAAAACTTATGAGATGTTATGAAAATATTTGTGACAAAGTTCGAATCAATACATTTACAGATTTAAGATTAGAAACATATAATAAATGATGCAGATCGAAATGCAATGTTTGAACGTAATTGAAACTTTGTCGTTTTGACTTTCCAATTAAGATAAAATTGATAATTTACAAATATAATCAATGATACAGATCCAAATTCCATGTTTGGACTTAATTCACACTTTGACTAATGACGTTTAGAAACTATACCATTTAACATTGACAGTAAGAAAATATATGGTTGGAACAACCAAACATTTGCTTGTCTTACGAGCAAAAGAATATTTTTGTCGAGTTCACGAAATTCTCGTTGGAAACCAAAATTGTTTTGCTTAAATAGCTCCAACCAAATTGGTTTTTGGTTCCAACCAAACATTTTTCTCATTGTAGAATCACTTTGCAATATATTTGAAGGGTGACTTGAGAAGCCGATACAACATTTAAGTAAGAAAGATTTAGTTGCTGAAGTCCTTACGGTGATTATAGTGTCGCATTTTTAATATGATGCTAATGTGTTCATAAAGCAAAGAATTTTAGGATTTTGTCGCAAAATTTGAGCAATGCGTATGTTGAACTAACACAACTTAGTTTAAGATGCTCTTTAAGCCTTTAAGCTCTTTAAGCCTTTAAGCTCTTTAAGCTCTTTAAGCCTTGAATCGGCCACGTAATAAATTATAAAAGGTATAATAGAGTATATACGTGTAGAAGTATTAGTACTATTTAAATTTATGATAGAATTTTAGTTTGATAAGAATAATAATACGTAAATAGTACAATACTAATAATTACGTGTACTGCAACTAGTGTTTTCACCTTATTAGTTCTTCATATATTCAAATTACAAAAATGTAAACTTTGGGAAGTCCTGAAAGAGTATAGAGTCTATGGATGGCTCCTGCAAGTTATAAAAGCAATATATACGGGTAGCAAAGCGAGTGTAAGGGTGAATGGGAAATAGAGTGACTGATTCGATATTATTCAAGGAGGTAGACAAGGATGCGTTATGTCTTCATGGTTCTTTATATTATTTATGGACAAGTGTTTAAGAATGACTCTTTTCGACGAAGAAGGTGTGGATCTCGAAACAGTAAGGATACGTGGGTTAACGTTCGCAGATGATAAGGTTGTTATGGCAGAGTCAATCGAAGACTTAAAAAGAATGTTGAATAAACTTAATGCAAGCATGAAGAGCATGGGCCTCAAAATTAACGCAAATAAAGCAAAAACTATGGTGTTCGAAGGAAAGAGTAAGAAAACGATATGAAATATTTTATTAAATGGTAAGAGAATTGAACAAGTTGATAAGTTCGTATATCTTGGTAGCTTATTTACTAGGGACGGGAAGATAGATGAGGAATTAGATAGACGCATAAACGAAGGTAAAAAGGTTATTGGTAGAGCAGGTCCCATTATCAGAAGTAAAAATATATCAAATAAAGCTAAAATCGCAATACATAATTCTATATTTGTACCGAGTGTACTATACGGTAGCGAGACATGGACTTATCAAGAAGAAGATAAGAGTAACACTAACGCAATTGACATGAGATTCATGCGCATAATATGCGGGAAACCCCTGATGGACAAAGTAAGTAACGAGATAATTCTAAAAGAATGTGGTGCAGAAAAGACGCTAGTAGACACATGGGAAAGTAATCGGTTAAGATGGTTCGGGCATGTTGAGAAAATGCCAAATGAACGACTAGCGAAACAAGTGTATTAAGGTAAAGTAAATGGCAGCGTTCCCAGAGGTAGACCGCGGAAAGAATGGTTAGAATGTGTGAATGAGACCCTAGTTAGAAGAGACATAAGTAGTCGCAGAAATACGAGAGCCTGCATGAAAAAATGCATGGACATAAAAGAAGCTAGAGAAGTATGCCAGGACAGAAAAGTATGGCGGCAAATAATTAATAAAATGAGTGTCAGGAGAGTGAATGACGCCTGAAACAAAAGACCTTGGCAACTAACGAACCCAAGTGAGGAACCTTACATAACGACTTTGTGAGATTCTTCGCTTGAGGTGATTGCTAAGAGAGATTGATCAGCAACCTGGGTCGGAGCAGTGTTGCGGAACGAACGTGTTATTTACTTAAATAGCACGAGAATTCTGGATCAATCTGAAAAATCTCTATCCCTTCCACACACTACTCCTTTCCTCGCCGAGTGAGTCACGCCTACCCCGAAGGGGAAATGGCTTAATGGTGTAATAATAGTAACCATGAATATTTTATTCTATAAAGGTGTATTAATGATTAGAATATATTAAAGTAATCATTCAAGGCGCTCCTTTAATCGATATTTAAAGCTTTCTCTGCAATTAAAAATTAATGGCATAGATTTGAATTCCGAGACTTGTATATTATCCTGCAAGTTATTATTTGATAAGGTATTGTTATTATTATTATTATTTGAAACTGGTTTGTCAAATATAAAAGTCAAGTTCTGACCTCAGTGCTATCGGCTTTACGTCATTGTGAACAAAAACATATGTAATTTACAACGAAACTGAATATCGCCAAGATGTTTTCTTGCTTATGACTATTATACACGAATACAGTCGCCTTTGATGCAATTTATAAATACAGTAGATAAGCTTGAGATAAAGAAGCTACTACGTGTATATGTATATTCTTGGTTCACACAATTAAATCGACAAAGATCATGAGTTTCTCATCAAGAGACCGGTTGCTCGTCAATATTTCCGGCTTGTAAAAAGAAGTGCGAAATTCTCAATTTGCAATTTATTATCACTTTATTTCAATTCTTCCTTATACAAAGCAGGAGAGTGATTCGTTCGCATCGAAATATTTTTTCTTTTAGAGTAGATTTCTTTTACCGATAATTATCGATATTACCAGTACTAGATAGTTCTAATTCGTGAACATTTGGTTCGAGTTCATATTAAAATCTTTAGATGATGCCACTATTTCATAATATTATAATAGACCAAATATTATAATTTTGTCGAACATTGAAAGTCCCCCAGTTTCACCTTCTTTCAGTTTGAATGTTTCAAATATTTGCTTGTTACATTTTGAAAGCTTCATTTTTTTATGTATATGCATTTTCAAATTAAAAATTATTTACCC
>NC_046664.1:89223666-89225128 GCF_010883055.1 Belonocnema kinseyi | reverse complement strand
GTCGTTCCTATTTCATGCCTGAAACTGACACAGATTTCTGTGGCTTGTTTAAAATTCAGTCTCATGTGGAAGGACGCATTGACCATGATTAACTTGCAGAATTTCCCACTTACTCTTGTTTCGTTCCAATTTTCAAGATAAAAATGTATTAAGCCGATGTACTTAAATTTAAGAATACAAATAGCTAAAGGTCATTATGAAACTAATACGTTGCTAATAATTGCGAAATTAATGAAAATTAAATGAATCGTTCGTACTAGAAAAATAGAGTAAAATGCGACTAGATCTAAATTATTACGTCAGATGATCATTTCTGTGTTTCGCAACATTGTAAAGTGTAGCAATTTTGCAAACTACAAAAGCGTTCAACGCTTAATTTTTTCAAATCATCATTATGAAATAATGTTGCTGGAAAATCGGTTAGGACTTACTTTTTGAATCCTTGAATTACGTTGTGAATTTTTTATAAAATTTATGGTTCTAGGTACGAGAGGCTGCTCAGACGTGCCAAAATGGAGGACCTTTCAGAAGTTTCTGGAATCGGTTGTTTGTATCAAAGTGGAGTTGATCGTCAGGGTCGACCTGTTGTTGTCTTTGTGGGCAAGTGGTTCCCAGCCAACAACGTCAATCTCGATAAGGTGAGAGAAAATTTAATTATTTTTAGCTTAAAATAATTTAAAAAATGTAACAATTTTAATCGAGATTATTTCCCTAAACATTGTTTGTAAAGTAAGAACAATTTCTTCGGTAAGGGGGGCTGGACTTATGGAAGAAGGGCAAAAATGAGCATTCGGAAAATAAAATGATAAATTAAAGTCAAGAAACATAATTTATTATTGTTTTTAAGAATAGTCTCTTTGAATAATGTTAGAAAGTTGCAATATTATTATGAAATTTTTTAACTTTTGATGTACTTTTCACTTAAAGTGTGTTAATAATTAATTAAATTAAAATAAATACTTGTTTAAACAAATTATTATTGTTAAAACTATCCTTTCTTATAATAATGCCAGATAGTTGTGGTTTTATCGGAAATTATTATTTTAGGTGAATTTTTTACTCAGAGTGAGTTAATAATTGAGGCTGTTCAACAAACATAATTGTTTCAAAAAATTAGGATTCTTTATAACTATCTTCTTCTCTTCTCATGCTAGATAGTTGTGGTTTTTCTGGAGTTTTAAAAAAAAATTATATCAAGTTTTCACTTAGAGTGTATTAATAATTGATGAAAGTCAACAAAAATAATTTTTTAAACAAATTATTATTGTTTACAACTAACTTTTCTTATATCGCTGGTAGATAATTGCTGTTTTTTGTAAAAAAAAATCAACTTGATATTCTTTTTTTACTTAGTGGGATAATAATTAACCCTTAAACGGCCAAAACGCCACTACCGGTACACTGCTTTTCAACGGCCAATAACTAAGACTATTCGACACTAGAAAAAATTGAGACACATATA
>NC_046664.1:89219101-89223566 GCF_010883055.1 Belonocnema kinseyi | reverse complement strand
AATCAGCCGAGAAATACGCCTGAATTTTTCCGGAGCGTTTTGAGCAAAATTTTGAATTTTGCAAAAATTGTTCATATGCAAAATCCAAAATTTTGTTCAAAATGCTTCGAAAAAATTCAGGCGTATTCCTTGGCTGATTACAAGAGCTTTTTATTCTGGATGATTTTTCCGAAAAGCGCATCGTTTATTGTAAAAAATTCATGAATGTTTTCACAAAAATTTTGCCAGTAAGACGCCATTTTGAAAATACTAAAACGAAAAATCGATCTTTGAACCATGGATTCTCAAAGTTTAGACATTTATTCCACCGTTTAGTGAGATTCCAGGTTAATTACAGACTCGAAAAGCTTTGGAAAATTGTTCACAAAAAAAATAGGCACGAAAAATCACGTTTTTTTTTGTTTAAACTGCATTTTGGGATAATAAATAAATTTTTTGAGGAATTTCATTGGCACGATGTGTGTTACAATTCACCCGAGCATTACTTCCAAACTACACAATATTTTTGGCCAAAAACTTTGGCCTTACAAATAAACATAGTAACTAATCTTCCGGAACTAACCTTGTTTGCAGGCAATCAAAAAAGTTTATTTCATAAATAATTTCCAGATTATCGGAAAGGCAGAGATGAAAAACGACGTAACCTCAAAATAATGCATATGCATAAAATTTGTATTTAGCACAATAAATTTTTTTTGTTATTATCCCTCAAAAAAGTATCTGGGGACATCCGTTATGATATTTTATAGCATCTCCGAATTCAGTTTTTAAAAATTTTCATTTTTGTGGAAAAAAAGCCGGGGAAACTGTAAGTATCACATGCCCTTAATATTTAAAACTTTGAAACGTTTCCAAAGTTTCATGAAATTTTACAACCCGTCTCGTAAACATCACGGAATTAAGAAATCGATACAAAAATTGCATGCTACGCCCGAGGGGCCATTCACTCTCGAATTAAGGGGGCTTCACGTTTGAAACCGGTATGAAACCAAATGCAACAAGCATAACACTTTGTGACATCTGAAATAAGCAGTATCTGAGTGGAATAGTGGATCTTTTGAAAAATATCCCATATTTTGAAATTAGTGAAAATCTAGTGAAATCAGCAGAAATCTCTTAAGGTATTCCGAAATTTTGAGCGAGTCAGTAGGAGTTGACGAGAGATTGTGAGTAATCACGAGCAGTCAAGCGAGCAGTCAAGACAGCAGTCGGTGTAGTCAGTGCATTCAGCGTGCGACTCTTTGCGTCGTCGTTCGGCCATCTACAGTCTATAATTTATGTGAGCAGCCAGCAGGGAGTGTGTGTATTATTGTTAACAAGTAAAAACTGTACATAGAAAAAATTCGCCACAAATTTTGAAACAATAGCAGGGTGGCCGTTTTATTCTGGGAAAAAATTCCCGGTCATTTCCCGGCTTTTGCCCGGTTCACAACAATTCTTAATGCGGTCATTGAAATCGAAACATTCGAACTCTTGAATCTAAAAATTTTTTCATTTGATGTTATAAAAACTGAACTTCAAATTTAAACACTCAAAGCTTAACCATTTTTAATTTTTAACTTTTAAAATTAAGATTAAAAATTTTTTCATTGGACACTCAATAATTTAAGCATATAAAATGGAAGCTTCTGACACATTTCAAGTAAACAATTTAAAACTAAATACCGTTAAGCTGTAAAATTAAAATTTTTTAACTTTTATAAGTTGTACAGTTTTTAGATTCAAAAAATTGTAATCCTAGCTATCATATCCATGTCAGAAACAATACAAATTGAACGATTATAATATTTTTTGGTGAAAATTGTTTATTTTTTAATGTAAATTAATTTTATTTTAAGCCGTAAATAATTAATAATTATTCAATTCTTATTCATTTATGGAAACGTGTATTTGTTTTAAAATCTTTTTAAATATTCTTTTAAAACTATTTTGAAAATTAAAGAATAATATAAAATTTTCCCAGGTATAATATTGTTGTATTATCTTTGAACCTTTCAAGGCCCTTTAAAATTTAGAAAAAAATGTTAAACTCTGCATTTGTGGAATAAGTTCAAATTTCCAATTATTTCGGAAATTTTTACAAAACTTCTTAATATTTATCAATATTATTCAAACATTTTCTAAAGTTATCTAAAAATCCTTCGAAGTTAAGAAATTGTCTTCAAATCTTACGGAATCTTTTTTTTTTTTTGAAAATTTTGAGGATCCTTTAAAAATTTTTTAAATATTCTTTTGAAGTTAATTATTCAAATTAAAAAATCATTTCCAATTTTCTTAATTATTTTTTTATTATAATTTTATGACTAAAATATGATACCAAATTACTTATTTGGTACCAAATTTTGAAATATTTATTTTACCGCATGTTCTAATTTGGTTTTCATAACCATACAAAAGATTAGCATTATTTAAAATTGCTGTGAACAAAGCTGAAGCAGCAGCAGAGACTTTAAAATATATAAAGCATTAATCTTAAATTAACTTGATGTTATATAAAATATATTAGTAAAATAATATAAAAATATTTTCTTATCATCAATAAATAAGGTTTACATATAAGATTTTGCGTAGACCTTCCTATAATTTAATAATACTAATCATTTATTTCTCTCATGTACATCCTTATGGATATTTACATATACGAAATTAATCCCTTACGCATCAAAAATACTTAATTACTAAGGTCCTTTGAGACAATCTAATAGAAAACTTAGATTCTAAAAATTATAATCCGCTTACAATCTATGAACTAATAAACAATCTATGAATCCTTCCCATTTATTATTCAACAACTTTGCCTTCTTTGGCCTTCGATTTGAATTCTTTCGCATGTCTGCAAAGATCGACGATCGGTTCCTCGGTCAAAATTTTGCACAAATTAACAACGATTTGTTTATTGCCATCTTTTAACAGCCGCCTATCGACTTCATTTACCCACTTTTTTCAATTTTCTCTCGTGCCCTTTCGCATACCCACATATGCTCCATATCTTCTTCTTCTCCACAAAATCTACATTCTATATTATTGTACCCTTTATTTTCCGCTTTTCCTACATTCCCACATCGGAATCTTGTCCACTGAATTTGATCTGGAAGACTCAACTTACGGTTCTTCCAGTAATCTTTCCCTTCCTCTACTGTCCTCCAAACTTCATACTGATTACAGTAAGAAGATTCTTCTGTTTTTACCTCATCTTCCCGTTTTCCCTTCTCCAATAATTTTTTTCGCCCCTCCGGGCGCAGACCTTCCTATATACTACTCTCTAATTTTTTCGTGTAGTCCGGTCAGTTTGGGCGTGAATATCTCAGAGAAAAAAATGGTACAAAAAAAACTGTATATTCTATGCCACTGTGTCTTTAGTTTTTCGTCGATTGCATGCTTAATGGTTATTGTGCAAAAATGTGGTGAGGAGCTGTCATCATTTATTTGCCGAAAAGCACCGAAATAATGCACGTAGAGAACATAGGTCAACTTTGAGAAGCTCCTGTATCGTTAAATTTGCCTAGAAAATTACGATTTTTTGTTATTTATTCTTCAAAGCCTTAACAATTTCTATCTTTTTCAAAAATTAAATATTTTAATAAGTGTGGCTATAAAGTAGTTTCCAAGAAAAACAATTATCTTCAATACTATTGCACCTATCGCAACGAGCCAAAGCTGTTAATGTTTGCAAAAGGATAAGAAATAATACCATATAAAAACGTTCGATTAATAATGACAAAATGAGGATACTTGTTTCATTGAAGTGTAGCGGTACATTCAAAGAAGCGGGCGGGCTTTGAAGCACAGTAGCACGCAGCTTCTGGTTCCTGAGTTCAGGGCTGTATAGCGCGCACATAATACATCTGCACCTTGCCTTATTAGCGCTGATATGTATCACTTTGCATTGTTCTTAATAATTATATTTTTGTGGAGGGGATTTTTTTTCTTTTATACTTAGTAAATGATTCCTAAACTAGGCCCACGGCCATTGATGGAGTCCTCATCTCACTGTTTCATGGATAATATAATAATAAATTAAAGGGACATGCCTTGCCCTTTGTACCTGACGATAAACATACGAGGGTAGTTCAATAAGTCCTTAGAATGACCAACAAATGGCGCGCGAATCGCTCCAAATCATCTGTTTTCAGTCAGCACCACTCCCGACTAGATATATGGTGCAGTCCCAGTCCACATCTTCTGAGTTTACGTGTTTTTATAACCAATTGAAAAAAAAAATTGTTCGTTAAGAAAAATGAAAAAAAAACGAGTTTAGAGCGGTAATCAAACATTTTCATTTAAAGGGTTTAACTCCATATGAGATGAAAAATGAATTGGACTCAGTTCATGGCACATCTGCCTCTGCCTTAGCAACGGTTTCTAACTGGGTAAATGAATTTAAGCTTGGTCGTACATCAATAAATGACGAACCACGTTCAGGAAGGCCCGTAGAAGCAAGTACTCCCGAAATCATCAATAAAAT
>NC_046664.1:89217937-89219001 GCF_010883055.1 Belonocnema kinseyi | reverse complement strand
ATGAATCATAAACCAGATTCATTGCAAACCACTCAGGCAGTCTTTGTTCAAGTCAAAGAATTATTTCTCACTAGAATTTGTTGGTTTTAATGGGCATAAGATGATACGTATCTTCCCTTTTTGCTAAAAAAAATTTTGGGCAAATTTCATGAGTATTTAAATTAAAAAAATTAAAACACAGACTATCCAAAAATGATGCCAATTTTTGTTAAAAGTGTGATATTTTTTAATATAGTGTAGGGAATTTATAATCGTCTTTCTGATTCGGATCTAATTCCTCGACTTTAAAAACTTCAAAAGAGACAAAATTGGGGTGGGTTTTCTGAAAATATTCAATGTTCATTTATTCAAAATTCCCTATTTTTTCTTGATTTTTTACAGATTAAATCCGTGCACGCGCCTTAGTGAAAAGAGATAATTCTCTGTCTGAAAACGAAAATTTACATTTTTTTAAATGCCACAAGATATGAAAAACGTCAAAGAAATTAAATTATTTTCGTAAACAAGTTCTAAAAAGATGCCTCTTGACCCTTTTTTCTATGTCGCGTTATTTTCGATAATTTTGCAAAAATATTAATAAAACCTGTTGAGACTGTTTTTTTCGCAACAATGAAATTTTTGGGTGTCAACAAAATAAAAAAGAGCATAATTTAACATTTCTTATCTGTTCTTCATCGCAACAAAAAATAAGATAATGATAAATAAAATTATTTGATATTTGAAAGAAAGTTACAATGAACATTACCTATTTACTAGTTACTACTTAATAATTAGGATGAGGCACTGACGAAGAAATTTAAACCAAAACTAAAGGCGTTACGAGAAAGTAGTATTTTTAATAGTACCAGTAACAAATGAAGCGTACGAACAGTAGTATTCTTATATTGACGAAGGAAAAGAGTTCACAAATCCTGTCCCATCTCATATTACGAGGGTAGTTCAATAAGTCCTTAGAATGAAGCATAAAAACAATTTTTTTTGAGTAAATTTTTTTTTATTTTTCAACATAATCTCCTTGGAGCTCTATACACTTGGTCAATCGCTTTTCAAGTTTTTTTAATCCT
>NC_046664.1:89183970-89217837 GCF_010883055.1 Belonocnema kinseyi | reverse complement strand
ATACATGAGTGACCTTGTACTTTCGATCTGCAGGTTTGCCGCACAAGTACCCGTCGGAATGGCGAAGTGCTAGAGATAGTGGCAATAATGTAAGGCAAAAGACAGATGATAAGTCTATGGGAGGTCGAATCGAAAGCTTTCCGATAATCAATCCAGGCTATCGATAGGTCACGCTGGTAGAATGCTGCATCTTTGCAGACACATCTATCGATGAGCAGGTTCTCCCGACATCCGGCTACGCCTTTCTTTGAGCCTCGTTGTTCATACATTTCTTGCCACACAGGTTCAATTGCCCGAACAATGCTATCATTTAGGATAGCTGTGAATATCTTATAAAGTATTTTCAGACAAGTTATTGGCCTGTAGTTCTTCGGGTCAGCTAAGTTGCCTATTTTCGGTAGGAGTATTGTGCGCCCTTCCACCAACCACTCTGGAATCGGCTCTTCCGACTTCAAATATGAGGTGAAAATACGGGCCAAATGCTGATGGGTTGAAGAAAACTTCTTCCACCAGAAGGTTTTGATACAATATAGTCCCGGTGCGGAATAGTTCTTCATCCCTCTTAATACTTTTTTCACCTCTTCGGTAGTAATTGGAAACGAGTCAGGCAGCCCTCACTGTTTATGTTTCTGTTACCGACAAGTGTCACACATAGCTCCACAAACGGTCACTGAATAATGCACAATGGTTTCTCTAACTGCACTGTTTAAAAAAATAATGACACTAGAATGCATTCTATCTCGGATCAAACCAGGTTTAAAATTTCGAGCCATACGCTATTACCAATAACAGTCCGAGCAGATGACTGCCGCGTCAGTCATATGTTTTGACGACTCACTTTTCAGACGGTTACGCAGTCTCACAACATTCTGATTTCAAATAAAACATCGCACATCACTCTCGGTGTGACACAAGTCTTCACGTGGAGATCAATGTTCGCAAGATGACTTGAAAAACCATGGCCGACCAGAGTTTTACTACTGGCCATGCAAAGATTGATCTCCGCATAAAGACGTGTCTAACACTATTGAGGCAATATACTATTTCATAACATGTTGTTGATATAAAGTTGGTTCTATACTGTCTAAAAATTAAATTATTAATTAGGTATTGGTACTTAAACCATTAGCTAACTTCACTTCGGTGAAAACTGGGGGGAAACAATGGTCCAAATACATGGAACAAAACTTTATTCCAGAAATATCTTAGTAAGGAATAATAATTATTATCATTATATTATTTCATTAAATTGTAATTAAAAAATAAAAACTATTTTTCAAACACATTTATATACATAAAATTAGTTTTTACAAAGATATTGGCAAAATAGGGAAAAAATGGACCGAATTCCATGTATTTGGTCCCTTGTTTTCCCTCAGCAGTCAAAGAAGTAAAGTTAGCTGGTGATTGTCAGTGCGAGTCTGACGGTCTGGATGGGAGTCGCAGCAGCCCATGGAAGTTCAAAGAGTGTTCATTGAAATTAGTGTCATGTCACTATTAAAATCACAGTTGGAGTACAAGAAAGCAGCAATTGTATGAAATCCTATGAAATTCAAAATGAACTCATATGAAATCAAATGCAATCTTCGCAAAGATTCCTCTGGTGTCAGAGTGGATCCTCGGCTACGCCGAAGTTATTTTCAACTTATAAAAAGTATGAAATTAAGAAACGGGTTTAAAGCTACACAGTAACTTTTGGATACTTGGATAATACGATTCACAATAGTGTAATGGTCAAGTTGAAAATAAGCGAAAAATATTTTTATCTTGGCAAAGACAATTTTCATTCACATAATCAGTGATTCAGCTACTAAGAATGCCATTTCCCTTTCGGTGTAGGCGTGACTCACTCGGTAGGGGAAAGGAGTAGTGTATGGAAGGGATAGAGATTTTTCAGATTGATCCAGAATTCTCGTGCAATTTAAGTAAATAACACGTTCGTTCCGCAACACTGCTCCAACCCAGGTTGCTGATCAATCTCTCTAGCCATCACCCCAAGCGAAGAACCTCACGAAGTCGTTATGTAAGGTTCCCCACTTGGGTCCATTAGTGGCCAATGTCTTTTGTTTCAGGCGTCATTCACTCTACTGGCACTTTTTTTATTAACTATTTGCTGCCATATTTTCCTGTCCTGGCATACTTCTCTAGCTTCTTTTATGTCCATGGATTTTTTCATACAGGCTCTCGTGTTTCTGCGACTTCTTATGTCTCTTCTAACTAGGGTCTCATTCACACATTCTAACCATTCTTTCCGCGGTCTACCTCTGGGCACGCTGCCATTTACTTTACCTTAATACACTTGTTTCGTTAGTCGTTCGTTTGGCATTCTCTCAGCATGTCCGAACCATCTTAACTGATTTCTTTCCCATGTGTCTACTAGCGTCTCTTCTGCACCACATGCTTTTAGAATTGTCTCGTTACTTACTTTGTCCATCAGGGTTTTCCCGCATATTATGCGCATGAATCTCATGTCAATTGCGTTCATTTTACTCTTATCTTTTTCTTGATAAGTCCATGTCGCGCTACCGTATAGTACTGTCGGTACAAATATGGAATTATGTATTGCCATTTTAGCTTTATTTGATATATTTTTATTTCTGATAAGGGAACCTGTTCTACCAATAACCTTCTTACCTTTATTTATTCGTCTATCTAATTCCTCATCTATCTTCCTGTCCCTAGTAAATAAGCTACCAAGGTATACGAACTTATCAACTTGTTCAATTCTCTCATCATTTAATAAAATATTGCATAGTGTTTTCTCATTCTTTCCTTCGAACACTATAGTTTTTGTTTTATTTGCGTTAATTTTGAGGCCCATGCTCTTCATGCTTGCATCTAGTTTATTCAACATTCTTTGTATGTCTTCGATAGATTCTTTCATAACAACCTTATCATCTGCGAACGCTAACCCACGTACCCTTACAGTTTGGAGATCCACACCCTCTTCGTCGAAGAGAGCCATTCTTAGGTTTTGGTATAAAACATATGTATATAACGAAATAGTTTCGAAATAAACATTATCTAGTGTTTTGCAGTTTCTCCATATATATTTTGTTAAAAATTTGCTTTAGTGCAAAAAAACTTCACTTTAATGTTGAGTAAAATCTTTATTGAAATTTTGATGAAAGCCGTGTTACGCGTAGCAAAATTTCGACAAGAATAGCCCAGTCGGGAATTAATTACCATATGCATTCAGTCAAGTCCGAATTAATCTTCATTCACCCAATGACATTTTTTATTCTTTTCTAATCCGTAGACCAACAGCAAGTTTAATCTGACCCATATTTCAATCCTTTTCAATTTATTTTTGCAATCCGAATGAATCCGAGCTCGAATCGAACTTGATTAGAAAAGATTGAATCAACCTTTTATTATTTTTAATCTACGTGTGCAATTCGAATCGATCCGAGATCGAATTATCATTTACTCTCTACGAAAATCTTCAGTTAAATCATATTTTTTAAATTGTGAATTTGGAATTCGGTCCATTTTTTCGAAAAAAATGTATTATACAATCAAACTGTATACGGCGAACAATGTAGGCATACTAAACAAATGTTTCCTAATCTTTTCCAGCGTTCTTAAAAAGTTGCAGTCATCTCCTTATTTCCTATATTATTCAATATACGATGTTTCAATAATACAAAAAATGTATGAATTTCTGCACATATACTTTGGCAGAAGTTGAGATTTTTTAAAATAGAAACTCATACATTTTTTGTATTTTTGAAACATCGTATATTGAATAATATAGGAAATAAGCAGATGACGGCAACTTTTTAGAATGCTGGAAGAGATTAGGAAACATTTTTTTAGTATGCCTACATTGTTTGCCGTATACAGTTTGATTGTATAGTACATTTTTTGAAAAAATGCACCGAATTCCAAATTCACAATTTAAAAAATATGATTAAATTCAAGATTGTTATTTTATTTTATTTATTTTTAAACTCAAGATTATATATATTATATTGTATAGTTTTTTTTATAAACAATTTTGTAACAATTTTTTCATGAAATTCTAAACCTTTTTTTCAAAAGTGCACCGTCTCGTGAAAAATCAATATATTGAAAAAATCTTACGTACGTCTCTTGCTGCTGTGCGCACCTGCCATTTTGTCATGAACGCATTTAAAAAATACATATATCCTTCTTAGTTTATCATTGGTATTATAAATCCCATTTTTCAAATTTTCGATTGATCTGTTTATTGAGCCAACAAAAATTCCCGAAATATGCCTATTTTTTCGTGCTCTACAGTGATTCAACCCCTTAATACCAGATAAAAAAACCTAAAGTAAAAATAAAGTTTATTTATTTTTTCAACTTTAATGTTTTTTAATACAGCTAACTTCTTATTTGAGCTTACAAAATTATAAAAAGATATTTGTTCTAGAAGATAACAATTTTTGTGACGAATGAGTCAAAACTACGAATTTGGCTATTTGCAGCATAATTTCGCTACGTGCAGACACTTTCTGATAGGCAATTAAGTCCAGTCTTTTTCAAGTAAAATATATATTTTAAAATGAGAGATCATGTTTTGGATCTATTAATATTTTACATTATTAAAAAAAGCTTTTTTTACTTTTTATTTGATGAAAGAAGTCACTCTTACCGCATTTTCTGAAACTAGACTTCCTCAAGGAAGTTTGCACTCGTAACATTTTCGATTCACGGAAAAATTCGAGGGAAAGTAATTCAATTTCAATTGTAATTCGATCCAAAAATAATGGAATTGTATTTGTGGAACAGACACTTTTAAGGTAAAAATATATTCTTCTTTCCCTGGTCTATGTTTAACCTTAGAAATAAATGTGGGGTTGAAATACGTATCGGACGATTTAACCAATCGTGGGCGATCGATGCTTCGTATGACGTGAGGGTATGATTTTGAGGGTGATGGCATGGAAAGATACCCCCTCAGTAAGTAAAATCGAATGGGTTTTTCCGTGACTCGTATACATACACATACACGTCTCGCCCGTAGTAAGATAGGCGCGCTGGTTTGAGAGAGATCGATTTTAACACGGCTGGAAATAGACTCTGGTCGAGCATTGTATATGTCAGTAACTCAAGGTTGGCCCTTTTGCTATTTTAATTTTCGAAGAAGCTTCTTGGGAAGTGGAAAACCGCAAAATTTCTTCCTTGTTAGCAAATTAAAAAATGAGTTCTAAAGACGCCATTTTTTTATTTTTCAAATGTTAAAATTTAGTAACTAGTGAAATTTCACTCAATTTTGACGATCTCATTCAGTGAAATGTCATTGATATTTTAGGGACCTTGTTGACTGAATTTACTAAAAATTCTGGTTGCCTTTCTTATGTGGAATCTGTGTTAATGGACTGAAATTTCAGTCAATTTTCACGGTTTGAAATCTTGAACAATTTTAATCACTGATTTCGATATAGAATTCACTATGTTCAGAACTTTCTTGATACGCAGTAGTTTTTAAATGTTGAGAACAAAATCGATTCGGACTTAGAAAATGAAACTAAGCTAATCCAGTTGATTACTTTTTGTAATTGTTGCCAGTAATGTTACATACCTGATGCTGAGAATGGGGAAAGATGTTTCAGTTGCTAACGTCCGTTTTATAGATTGATTTACGTAACATTAATAAAAAACATATTTCTGTTGGTGAAAAAAAAAGATACATATGCATGTATGTCTAAAAACTTTTAATTAAATAAGCTTGATCGCATTTTATTAAATTGTGAAAGTTTATATCTTACTGATTGATTCGAAAATTAGAACACAGCTATATTATATGGAAATAAGGCGAGTAAGCTAAAATAAATACAAGTTATAAGCTCTATTTTTATCAGGTTTTGCTTTTTATAATACATGGTTTTATGGACAATTTATTTGATGACAAGAGTATTACATCACATTGTAAGTTTTCCAAAATTTATATTTTAGTAAATGTTAGACATACCAATCACATGAAAGAACTTTGTATCAGCTACGGGCCATCCATAAATTACGTAACATATTTTTGGCCAATTTCTTCCCCCCCCCCCCCCACCCTATGTAACAAGTTGTAATAAAATGGTTTGTAGTTCCACCTTCGCCTATGTTACGTAGTTTTTTAAAGATATTTTCAACCATGTCTTCTTAAATACAATTACTTACTACCTGAGATACCTGAATTGTCGTTCCCTTTTTTATACAGTGAAACATGCCACACACTCACACACACACACGCGCACGCACGCGCGCACAAACAAAATTGAAGTATATTAAAAAAGGATTCAAAATTCAATCATTTTCTATTATAAAAATTAATTATTCAACAGTCATCAATTAAAAATCTTAAAACTTGAAGAATTTTTCATTGAAAATCTTGAAAATTGAACTGCATATTAGAAATAAGAGCGTCAAAAATGACATCATTTTAAGCTCTAAGTATCACAAATTAATGAATCTTGAATTTTAAACTTAAAAAAAGAGAAGTGAGAGTAGCAAATCGTTAAAACTGAACAATTTTCAAATTTCAAATCACCAGAATGGTAAACTTTCGAAATTACATGCCTTTCAAATATGAATATCGAAAAATGGATAATTTTCAAAATTAAAGAATTTACCATGGTAAATTTTTAAATAAAAATAATGCAAATTCTAAGTTTTGCAATTATGATAATATACGCATAAAACTTTTCCAATTTGGAAGATTTGTAATTAAAAGCTCTTGACTTTAATTCTTTAAAATCATCAAAATTAAGGAGTTCTGATTCATACTTCTGTAAAATGGAAGAGTTGTTAATTGTAAATCATGAAAATTTAACTCTTAAAAAATTACATTTTTCTAAACTATACATACGCATTAAGAACATATGCTCCTTTAATTGACAATCTTTAATACAAAACAATTTCAAAAAGATAAAAAAATCAAACTATACTATATCTTCAAAATAGGTTAGTATCGAATGCGGAAAATGTCTGAAAGACTCAGAATTCTCGAATAAAGCAGAAGAACTTTTGTTTTAAATAAAAGAAGCCCTTTATTTCACATAATTCTTATTAATTTAACCTTAAAACACTTCAAAATGAAGAAAATCATTTTATATTGAGAAAAAACTTGTATTGAAGCAGAAAGGCATTCCGTTAAACCAAAGTAATTCCTTTAAATTAAGAGATATTTCTCTAAATCAAAAAAACGTTTCTTTGACTGAGAGCCACTAAATACAGTGAAACTCTTCTATAGCGCCGACTTTGGAGCTGACGGTGGCGGGAACTAACTCATTATAGCCCGCTCCGCTTTTGTTTGTTCATGCTTGAGAACTTGCTTGAGTGACAGCCCCATATCCCGCGCAACTCGCGCAGCTCCTGTTACACCGACATGCGGCTCAGCGTCAATTCGCGAAAGGGCTATAGAAGGGAGGGCTATTGAAGAGTTTCACTGTATTAAGAAACATGTAATAATTTCAGGCAGCGCGTTATTTGTGCTCGTGTTTTTTAATTATTAGTACACACCTTCCATTATTGAATATCTTTTATTTTCCGGATAATTTATCGATATTGAAGTCGTTATAACGTTATTACAATGTTTCATTTTAATTACTGAACCTTAATATTATTCTAGAATTACGGACCTGTTAAATTATTAATTGGGGACCCCCAACCTGTAACATTATTTAGGGATGGGACATTATTTGTTATTATACTTTTTTATGCTTAAGAAAAATTTCATATCTCCAATCATTTCTCAGAAAGAGTATCAATAAATTTTCATTTATCATACATCACATCAAGAATCAATTTTAGAATATTCAATATTCCCACCTTTAAAAATTTGTTTTTATGCCAAGAAGTCTTCTTTATTAATTAAAAATATTTGATTAAATTATTAAATAAAAATATGCCCGCATTGCAGGCAAATTCCTCTTCGCGCGCTAAGCGCGTGGATTCCAAGCTTAAGCGCGCCTGCGGCGCGCGTCGGTTGAGTCTCGCGCTTCGCGCTCGAATATTTATTCTTTGCATTTGGATTGCTTAAATAAAACTTAATTATAAACATCTCTTTTAGATGGTAGTATTTGTATGCGTCTTCATATTTTGAATTGTCAACTTAATTAAGTATAGTAAAATATTAATTTTCTCAAAGCTTTGTAGGCTTTGAGGTACACATTTTCATCGCGCCATTCGCGCTGCGCGCTCGATTTCCGACAGACATTTGTAAACAGGTTTTGTTCAATCTTTTTTGCATTCTCATCATTTATGATTGAGAAAGTATTAGAATTGTTGGAAATTTGACATCACAGGTTTTCAACAGATCTCCACGTTTCGAGATTCCCTGAATCCGACAATCAGGTTTTTACGATGGCGTCTATCTGTCTGTCCGGCCGTCCATCCGTCCGTAAACACGATAACTCTCGAAAAAATGAACGGATCAAATCCATCTTTGGCACAATTTTTTAAGGTCCTAAAAGAAAGGACGAGTTCGTTAACCAGCCATTTTTTTGTTTTATTCGTGAAAAATAACATCTGAAAAAATAAAATAAAAAAATGTGTGGAAAAACGATGAAAGTTACGAGAAAAAATTCAACAAAACCTGATTGCAAATGTCTGTCGGAAATCGAACGCGCAGCGCCAGTGTCACGATGAGAATGTGTAGCTCAAAGCCTACAGAACTTTGAGAAACCTTACATTTGACTATACTTAATTAAGTAGACAATTCAGAATATGAAGAAGCATATAAATACGGAAGTAGATCTTTTTTGGCGTAACAATTCTTGTTGATTCACCTTTTTTCGTATCCTGCATAGTTTGAGCACAAAATGGAATTCTTGATTTTTCATTATTTTTTGTGCAATCAGAATGTGAATTTTCGATTTTCCAAGAAAATCCAAAAGTTTGTTATGACAGTCGTGTAGAGATTTTAAAAATCAATGTTTTGCCTCTCTTGACTTTTTTTCATATCGTGCGTTGTTTGGCTTAAAATTTTGAAATTCGGTTGATTAAACAAAATTTTTAAATGCTATTACTCGAAAAAAATTTCTTTTTGACTAAAAAAGTCATTAGGATCAATTTTTTGGCCCGTTTAATATTATAAACATCCGCACATAGAATTTCCAAATTCAGAAAAAAAGTGTTCTCAACAATTTTCAAAATGCGCTCACTTTTTGAATTGTAATTTAAAATGGTTGGTTAACGAACTTGTCTTTTCTTCTGGGACCTAAAAAAGGTGTGCCAAAGATGGATTTGATCCGTTCATTTTTTCGAGAGTTATCGTGTTTACGGACGGACGGACAGACAGACGACATCGTAAAAACCTGATTTTGTATTTTGACCTTTGTATTTTCTCACCAGTTAATTGAACTATTTTTTATATATCTTTTCATTTGTTTCTTCGCAAAGAAAACATCTTTATATTAAATTGAACACTGAATAAACTCATTATGATTTCTAATCAAAGAATTGATTTTTTCCCCAAAGGTGCAAAGGCTGGCAGAAACATCTTGAATAATGTTGTTTTTATCGTCTAAGAATGTCTCAAATAGACGTATTGCTGTACATTTCCAAGCATACATTCAAATCCTTTTTTTGTAGACATTATGAAAAGAAATCCGATAAAGTATTCTGCAATCTTCTTCTAATCCAATAAATTAAAGTCATTCTGTGAGTCAAGTTACACTTGACTGTTTGATGGACATCAATGGCCTCAGGCTATATCAATGCATAATGGAACGTACATGTTAGCTTTCAAAGCGATTTTGCAGGTCTTAAAACAAGTTCTCAATACTAATTTGAAATTTTGCTTTCAGGCATTGTTATACCTGATTCAGCTTCTGGATCCTATCGTGAAGGGAGACTACGTGATTGCCTACTTTCACACTCTCACTACTAACAACAACTACCCTAGCTTCAGTTGGCTCAGAGAAGTCTACAATGTACTTCCCTACAAGTAAGTAAAATTGAAGATAAATCGCGACTAGTTCTAAAATGTTAATTTCCTCAATCTTCGTTATGTTTATACTTTGAATAAAGAAATCTGCTTAATTACGTATTGCATTCTTATATAACAAACCAGATAAAAAAATTAATTTTAGCATTAGCTTCTGGATGCGTTCAAATACTACGTACCATTAAAAACATTTCATAAATTCTGTCTTAAGAAATTCAAAAACAAAAAATTGAAAATTATTAAAACTAAAAGATTTTTTATTTGTGGTATTCGAAACTGCACAACTTTGCACTAATTATGCAAATTAAGAAAGGTTTCTATAAAGGATGTTACGCAATATTTTGACTTTCCTTATACCTGTGTCGTTTTTAAATAGTGCCAATGTACATAATGCCAATATTAATTTGAAATTTCTTTGTAGGTACAAGAAGAACTTAAAGCATTTCTACATCGTACACCCTACCTTCTGGACTAAGGTTAGTACTCGAAATAGAAGATAAAATAAAATAAATTAAGAGATTTAATTTAATCCCGCAAGTTGGGTAATTAAACTCAATCTAAATTTGGACTTCTTGTGGCTTGTTTTTGTTCAGCTTCCGTAACGACTTTTCTGCATCAAGTTACTGGTAGTACTGGTTACAAAATTGTATACAGTTTCAGCAGGTTTTTCATTTCTTAACCTTCATAGCATTTTACGAATATAGCTTACATAAAGCTCAAGACTTGATATATCTGTCAGGTTATTTTACTTCTTCATTGAGAACGTTATATTTTAATTTACATCAATTGAGAGATTATTTTATCAAGAGGAAAAAGTGCCATGTTAAAGAGATATAATTTTTTCTAAGGTTGAAGGATCTTAACAAATTACTTCACTGCTTTATTAAAACTCATTACCTGCTAACGATCTCGATGAAGTTCAGCCAAACTCGAGTGCTGAGTAAGCAGGATGCACTTTCAACATCACATCCGTTTTTTGCAAACAAATACCACTTCCTCTCGATCACTTCCTCATTGCTCTAAAGTGGCTCAGGTCTTGAGTTTATTTTATAATTCATTATCCATTTATAAACGAAGAACGAGCAAACCAATCGACTTCTTTATATGCATTTCATGAAATTCTCCAGATAAAAAAATTGTATTTTTAGTGTCGACTTACATTTTTAACTAATAGGAAAGGTTACGAATATACAACTGTTAATTAAAGTTCTCGTTTGAAGGTTGCGTCTGATATATGTGTACTATTCATTTTGCTATAATAGCAAGCAATTATTTAATTTGAACGTAAATTATGATACATCTATTTCTGAATTAGCAATTCGCATATGTCCAACACGATATAGCGATCTGATAATTTTAGTCGCATACCAAGAATAGATATATCTTGTTTTAAAATAAATGTACATTCTCTATATTTTCAGATGATGACGTGGTGGTTCACAACGTTTATGGCGCCGGCGATAAAGCAGAAAGTTCACAGTCTACCTGGTGTGGAGTATCTTTACGAAGTCATGTCTCCGGATCAACTCGAAATTCCTGCATACATAACCGAGTATGACATGACGGTAAGCTATTATTTTTTTAGTATGCGCCTCAATTATAACAGAAAAACAATATTTTTAACTACGAAATTCTTCGAAAAAAAAATGTTTATATTTAAATACAACCAAGTAAAGATGGCATCCTACAAATATCGCGCCTTCTTTTCTCTCTCAACTTTTCTTATTTCTATATATTTTTTTAATCCTAATAAAAAACATTGAAAAATAACTGACCAATTAATTTTGATTCATGGCAGGCATATTTGAAAATTGGTAAATTTTTTGTATGATGAATTTCAATAATGCTTTTCTCATAATTTTTGATTGCAAAAATACCCAAAACAAATTTTTTGTGTTTGTCAAATCTAAATCCTAAGGGAAGATAATGTTTGTAATTTTATGTATGCCTGCATTATTAAATTGCTGTGCAGAAAATTTATTTAAGATTATATCATTTAAAATTGAAAAATTCAAAGTTTAAATAGTAAAGTGTAAAAAAGAACATTTGAATAATTTGGAAATGAAAGATTTCTAAATTGAACAGTTGTGAATTTATTTAGGGAAATTTGTTCAGAATATTTAATATTTTAGTGTTGAAAATAATTCAATTAACTAAGTTCATGATGTGAAATTGAAACATTAAACACGGCAAAACTTAACATTGAAGTATTTAAAATTAAACATTTTTTGAAATTTTTTCACCATGCGAAATACCTTAAATGCTAAGCACCTGGAATCCAACAATTAAAATAATTTTAAGTATTAGAATTCACAAAAATTCACAATTTAAAGATGTTTACTAGTTGTTGAACACAGCATACAATAATCTTGAAAAGTTTGGATAAATTAAGTAAAATATAATCAAATGTAACCAGTTTAAACAATTAAATGTAAGTAATATTTAGAATAAAATGGTTTATGTAATCTTTTTTATTCAGGATTTTTAACTTTTCTTCTGCTTTGGAAACAAATCCTAATTTTCATTAAATATTCACCATTGATAGCTTATTTTGTTCTATAAATATTATTAACGTTGAAAATAGGCTAGAAATAAGCAATATATGTAAAAAGCGATGCGTATTAGTTGAATTTTAAATATTAATAATTTGTTTCGTGAAGATTTTCTTGTTTAAAATTAATCTAAAGCAAAAAATCTCAAATGACTAAATTTATGTAAATAAATACAGATTAAACGGGAATTTATAAGGAAACAATCATTTTTTCTACGGTTTCCAGACTATTTATTTGATAAATTTTATAAATAGTCCAGAAGAAGTCGGAAAATAAAATTTTTCCCTATAAATTCCAATTTGTGATTTTCTAGAGTTAAATTAGGTATATTTATCATCGTAATGTTTTAGATAGATTAAACTATTTTTCTCTAAATCCCATTTATAATTCCTTCCTAGAGATTTAACGAAGTGCATATTTTCCTTGTTTTTATAATTCGATAACTAGTCCACATCCACAAAACTGGAATTTTGTAAATTTTAAAATTTATTATAATATTGAATCTCTTTAAGTTTTAGCTAAGTTTTAGTGGAGCTGACATTTTAAAAACTTACTGTTTTGTAATCTATGAAATTAGGCCTTCATAGCAAATTTATTAATAATCAAATTCTTCTTCTGAACTTCTTCGGAAATTTATAAAAATGCTTAAAATTGAATTTTGGTTAATTATAATAAGTTACCGTATTTACCTGTAAAATTATCATAAATGACCAAACATTTGCATAAATTTCCGGAAATTTATAGACATTTTTAAATTGAATTTTCCGCAAATTTATGGTAAGTTACCATAAATTACCCTTAAAATTACCTTAAATAATGCTTACTTTATTCAAAATCTAATATAGTCTGAAATAATAACGGTACACTGATAAAAATGGTTAGTTGAGCCAACTATTTAGTGAGTAAGATATGGTACTGCTATTTTATTTGTTGACAGTGCTATTTTATTAGTTGGCAGAACAATTCCATTAGTTTCAGTGACTATTTAGTTAGTAACAGAAACTAAGTAAATAGTTGTTTCAAATAATAAAATGCCAGTACCATATTTTACAAACTGAATAGTTGGCTCAACTAACCATTTTTCCAGTGTCTTTCGAGAAATGTCTGAAACCATCAATTTGTCATAGACAGTATCGTATCTGCCAAGGCAAAAAGAGAATTTTCCTACCCGTGTCCTGTTTCACGAGAAGTAATCTGAGTGTACCTTTTGAATAAATGATTAGAGTGCTTAAATATTATTCCTTTTATGAACACATTTGCATTATTCTGTATTTACTGAATGCAAATTCAGTACTTCTCTACTTATTATAGAAAAAAGCACTTTGATCGTGTAGTTTTTCTGTCTGCCTTGTAAAGAATCTTTCAAATATCCCAGATAAAATATGCCACAAATCTAGTAAATAATTCTTTGTTTTTACAGATAAATGGACTTAGATACTACCAACCAGATCATTCATCGCAGGCTTCTACGTAACTGTCGGCTTAGACCGAAGTTACGGTTGTTTGAAGCTTCTGGCGTGGGACAATCTCCTCTTCAACACATAACTTATCTCCTCTTCGAATAAATGCAACGATTTGAGATCAGGATTTCGATAATCTATTTTGGCAGGGTCGCTTGTTTATCAATTATCGTTAAAATTGTTGATCCGAAATCGGATGTAGCTATAAATGGAAAGGGAGAGAGAAATGTTCGTGAATAGAACTTGGCGAAAGTCGCACGTTCTCGACGTCACAGGATGTGTGTTTAAAGGCAGCGAATGATACAGATGCGATGAGTTGCAAGGAATTTTGCGTATCGCACTGATGAAAACTTTTCCTCCTAAATCACTATATTAAACAGTACTGCGTTTTTGCCACGTAGTGGATTATGATCTGAGAAATCAAATTAATACTACATTGCAAAATGAAGTTCGTTACGTGGTAACAAGTAGATTATTTTTTTTTTAATCCAGTAGACTCTGTGAGTTGAAAGAAGGTTACGGTTGCACTCGAAGCGACAACCTTTGTGCCTTTTAAAAAATGCAGTTTTATGCAAAACTATAAACCGATTTTGTTATCTCTTCGCAATATGTACTTATGAAAAAACATAACAACGAGAGCTGCACTTCTATTCTGTATATACCTATCTTTCTAAAGCAAAGAACAGCATTTATCAAAATTAAATATAGATCCATTCCACTTTGCCAATTTTAAGAAAATTTGAATTCAATTTATTCCTGCAACAATCTCAAAGATTCCTCAAAGATAGAATATAAAGTCGTAGCTACAGTCCAAGAGAATGGTGCTAGTAGGAACACTTTTATAAAAATCTTTCTTTTGTTTATTTTCTCTGTGATGACTTTCTTCGTGTATTGCGTGGAAACAGACTGACTTTCTGGCAAGGACTCTTTCTCTACACTGTCAAATGTGCCAATTAAAGAGAAAAATTCTCAAGTTAGCGGAAAATTTCAATATATACATTACTGATATAAAAGAGGTCAAAGAACGACTTTACGATTAAATCTTCATAAAGAAATCTATAATAATAAACTTTTTGCGCAGTAGTGTAGTCAGTGTTTTATAAAACATGAAACAAGCAAACAATTTTCTTATCTCAAATGTATTATTTAAAGCACTGAGTCTCGATGTCTTCTTCCGTTCTCTCTCCCTTTCTTTTCGAAAATTAGTGAAAGTAGAGAAAGTTTACCACTATGTTCCGTAATTTTTCGAGATGTGCCATAGTTCTTCCGCAATTTCGCCAAAATCCACAGTGTTCTGGTTTTTTTAAAAGAGCTTTTATTCGCGCAAATAAGAAGAGTTACGACAAGATATGCACATGCAATTACGAGACATTAAGGTAAATTACCTCTTTCGTCACTCGACGAGTTTGTTGTACCACGTGTTCAATTCGCGTTGGAATAGTTGTACTAAACTTTAATTCGATCGATTCGCATCAAATCAGTCTTCGTTATCCTGTTAAAAACCGGTGTTTACAATTAATAGTCTGTATCCATAGGCTTGAAAAAACAGGCAATCATCAATATTCGTTAATAATTTCGAGTTATGTATTCTCCTAGCTATTTACACATACTCAAAAACACACACATATACACACACACACAGATACGAAAACTAATCATTCCCATTGTAGCACCATATGGTGATATCTGGTGAAAATCAAATTATATTCACACCTCGTAAGAATCTCAGGTGTGAGATACATTGCGGTGTCTTACTTAGAAGTAACATGATCGAATTTAAGAGTCCCATATGCAAATAATTATTATATAACAGGTTATGGGCTCATCAACGCTGGGCTCATAACATGTTAGCCAATGTAGTTTAGAAAAATATGTTCTCTAGCAAGATTGTGGGACCTCGATTCTCTTGATGAAATACTCATTATCTTTATTTTCGTACAATGTTTTAATATTTAATTCTTCATAATAGAGAGTTTATGTTTCATTAAAAACAATTTTTTAAACATTATTCTATCTAGTCCATTTCTCAGTTATAACATTGAGAGATTTTCATATAAGTAAAAGACACGAAATCCCACAGTTTTCTTGAAAATTTACCATGTATCAGATTCTATCGCCAATATTTTCCTGTAGAGTCGACGGAATCGCCGCAATTGAAGAACCGTTATATAGTGTAGTTTACTTGTTCACGTTTAATTATGTCTAGTAAGATGTTTGTTTGTTTTTTACGTTAAAGTGTTAGTTACAGATTGAAACGACCTGAAACCCGAGAGTCGCTGTCGGCTTTGAGTCATTATTATGTAGATTATAAAACGGCCGCAAAGGTTGGCTGACTGCTTATTAAAGAAAAGGAAAAAAGTGTATTGGGCGACACGTGTCGCTGAAAATCAGTATTTTTAACACCATGCACGGGACTGGTGTGACGGTTACTGTTATATGTTGTGCCGATGCTCACTTTTGTAAATAAAGAAAAAACATATATGTATATGCAGTCGGTACAATAATTTTTATAGTTTAGAAGGCTGACAATCAGTTTAAGGAAGTTGACAAAAAGATGGTAGAGAAAAAGAGGAAAAAAGTAGTGGATAAAAAAAAGATACTCATCTAATAGCCTAAGTCGGCGTCTTTTCGCTCCGGTTGCTTACCTTTATTTTCTTATCAACTGTTATTATACGAAGAGTATCTATTTAACTGTAGTATACGAATGATATTTTACTATCGTGACTTTGCTAAATAGATCAAATCAAATCGAATCGGCGAATCGTATTTTCAGGATAACTAGTTGATATTTAGAGTATATAACCTCTTGCGTAGCTTCGGCTTCGACGATTGGCCCCAAGAATAATTTCAATTTATTAGTCACTTTTTCCCCTGACCATTCTCTCTTATCTTCATTTTCCTCACGGATGTTTCTCGAGTTCCAATCGGAAGAATCAGCATGCTGGCCAATCGACGGAGGCGGTAGGAGGCGTGGTAAAAGTAAGAGGAGTAATTAAAATAAGAGCTTCGCTACAAATTACCCATCATCCGTCAAGGAAATTTGAAATTGTTATCGGTTTTTAGTGACCAACCACCTATGAATAAATTGACCAATTCATTCGTTTTAATTGTTCGACTTTTTATTTATGACCCATCCCCATTCTAGTATTATTTAAATCAGTTTGCGGTTATACTTATAGAAAGAAGTCTTTGAAAACTGGTATAATATTAGTAGAAATTCCGCGTTCGTGCATAATGTGTTTCATGATCAGCCTTCGAAAATTATGACTGGTATATCTTCCATGAATTCAAGGTCTCGGTCAAAACTAAATTTTCAATGGCGAGTTGTAAGACTGTTGAAATCAGATATTCAGTTCCTTCTGTAGAAAATCTTTTGAGATTGGTGAAAAGAGTTTAAGATTTTTGAATATGAAAGAAGAGATAAACCTTTAGAACTTGAACTCTTGTACTGAACGGTGTGTCAATTAATATTTCATATTGGTTAATAGATTTGAGCAAAGATGTTCTTTAAAATGTGAAATTCTATAGATAAGATAAGATAAGTTGTTTGGTGGCCTGATTAAAAAGTAGAGTGTTCAGTTGAATTTTGAAGAATTGTCATTATGTGTAAATTTAGAGAGCTGAAAAAAAATTATTTTGATAATTTTTAGAAAAGTAAGGACGCATCTATATATACATATAATACGATTAATTTAAGATAAATGAATATTTATATTTCTTATTGATTCTTTTCTAAAATAGAGTTGTGCTGAATTTAAACTTTAAATTTATGAAAGAAGTAAGATAAGTGGTGGAGTACCCTTTTTCGCAAAGTAGTTTTTTCAAGCACTTCAAAGTTCAAAATTTAATATTTAAATAAGTGATCTTTGGTTCGCACGCTTACTCAAATTATGAACGTGTTTTGGTACGATATCACTGGCCTTGTGTCAAAACTATAGTAACTTGGGATGAATGAGTCACTATCACAGAGTTTAACTGTGTATGTTTTTCTCCGTACATCAGTATAGTGCGGGACTTTCTCGAGGCATAATGCCACTCCAACGTTTAAAACTACTCATTAAAAAGTACAAACATATGCTATATTTTTGTAATGAAAATTAAAAAAAAAGTTTGAAGTAAAAGTGGGAAAGTGTATTAAAATGTGTTACAAGTAATTGTTGTGATACATCGGAATTTCGCTGACATATTTGTTTGAAACTTTCACTAACTTAGCACGTGGTTTTGGCTTACTTTCTGTCATGTACGGAAAAACTTGAAAACTTGCTTTTGCCTCTTGTAATATATAATTACTATAAAAAGGGTTTGAATCGAGTTTTTTGTTGCGATTAAAGTAATTTACAATTCCTGATTAAAAAATAATGTCATTCAAATTTTTCTATATAATAGAATGAAGATTTGGGGACTGAATTTCGCCCCGCTGAATGTTCCTCTCAGTAGAAGATTACAGACCCTCGCAGCGGCTGCCTGGATTGTTAGTTTTGCGTTTGGACCTATAATTGGCTATGTGCTTGCAGCAATCATCCTATTGTTCATTCCATGGCTCCGACTTCCTCTTTTAATATATTTTTTCTTCATGTACTGTGACCGAAACTCGTGCATTGAAGGTGGTAGAAGGTAAAATGAAAAGTTAAATTAAAATTAATGCGTGTAGAATTCGAGTATTCTCGATCATAGATTCATAAAAATGAGCACTTTTATACTTTGACCGATGATTTAAAATTAACTTAAAAACTTTCATAAATATTGGTAATTCTCAGCGCAAATGAACAAAGTTCAATTGAAAGAAAATTTATTCAACTGCGATCGAGGAATTATGTTTTAACAAGTGAAAAAAAGTATGTTGGAAAAATGATAGATCTCATAATATGACATGTAAGATGTAGTTATTAATTTATTTTCTTCCTTACGGATGCGAAAGATTAAATTACTTACGTGACATGTCAAAATCAACAGTAAAAATTAGATTAATGACCTAACCTTTTCTTTTAATCGATACCATAAAAAAAGAAAAACAATGTGTATATCAATTTGTCTTAATACAAAATCTTATATTGTCAATTCTTTAGATTGCTAATCATATACGAATGTTCAGAGTAGAAAGCCTATCATCAGAAGTAGTTCTCTAATTATTTTAATCTTTTATGTTGAGAAATCTTTTTTTAAACCAGTTATAGAAGCATGTTGTATTTATTCTGGTTGGAAATCATTTTTCATTGATTTTTAGTAAATTAGTATATTGTAGATCAAATACACAATATAATCGTGGCTTTCCAAACGTCATTAATGTAATTTTTTCAAAAATGGATATCATTTTCTTCATGCCATTTTTCAAATTTATTTGTATTTTTCATTCTCAATTTTGTGCGAGTTAAAAGATAAAGATCTATTTTTCTATCGCTTTTTTCGATAAAAATGAGGCCAAAATCTATTAAAAATAATATTGTCTACTCGCCTCCTTATTAAAAATGAAAACTTTTGCCTCGATGGAAAACAAAATTCCCCTTGATTTATTTGGAACTTAAAACCGATATTTCGCATACATTTTGGTTGTAACGATTTAGCAAATCAATAACTAAAATTTTCTTTCTTGAATTGAAAACTTGATTTTTATTCATTGTTCCAAGTTGAGAAAACTTGCACGCCAAGCGAATAAAAATAGATTCTATCTCTATTTTCTCCAAATCTAAGGATATTTCTCAATCGTTTATGACCATTCGTATCGACACATAATAAATGCATTTTCTTTTATTCCTTTTATTTTTTTTATTTTATTTGCGCCAACTTAGATCGCGCGTCTGTGGTATCTCACGTTTTACGTTCGGTTTAATTCGACATACACGTAAGTTCATTTGCAACCGTCTAAACCTCTACACTAAACGTGATTGTTAACTTTTTTTATTTCAGATTTGAAAGAAATTTAATTTACTTTAGGCTTTATCGGTCTTAAGGAACGCATTCTCATTACAATACTCAGGCTTCGAGCTCCATTTTTCATATGTATTTATATCATTCTCTTATATATTATATAATCGCAATAATTTATTTTACATATGTACTATAAACCCATGTAAACATTTTATGATCTGGCTGTAGCTTAATCTTCATTAAAATTATTTATTAATTTTTAATTATTATTTATTATTAATTAGTGTTATTTAGAAGAACGCAGTTAAATGTAAGATAAACAAGCCCAGAAAATCGACAAAAACTGTTCGAATCTTCATTCGCGAGTATCGCGGATTCCAATTTATTTTCTTACATAAGCCTTTTTTTTAATTGATCTGGAATAATTTATTTGAGAGAATGCCGTTCACGGCAAATAGAATATGAAAGTGTGGAATTATGACAAAATATTATTAAATTGTGAAATTATAATTATTCGGGAATATGACGTATTATTATTATTATTATTATTATTAATTTAAACATTTTTAATGGTAAATTTTCAAATTTAAAAAGAATTGCAATTCAATTTTCTGCAATTTTGAAGAGTTAAAATTAACCATTTTAAAATTTTAAAAACTTGGAATTACAAAGCTGTATAAATGAAAATTCTTGAGTTTTTATGATTTTGAAGATCAAAGGTCAAGAGTTCTCACTTATGAAACTCTTGAACGTGCATCATTTTTAAAATTGTAAATTCAACAAATTAAAAATTCTTCTTTTTTAAAGGTATACAATTCAAAGTTCTACCACGTGGAAAATATGCAATTCAAATTCTTTAATTTTTACGATTCGGATTTTTAATTTTTTCAAGTTTAAAAGATTTGAAATTAAAATTTCTGTAATCTTGAAGAGTCAAAACTGAAATTTATTTAACTTTCAAGATTTATATTTTAAAGGTACGTACTTGTAAATGTTTTTTTAAATACGTAATTGAGTTTTAAAGATTTACAATAAAAAAATCTTTTTTAAAGACTCTTAAATATTTAATGTGAATTATAAAAATTTGTTTGTAATAGTTAAATTTCGAATCGTTCAATTTTAAATTTATTTCATTTTCAAGATTTATATTTAAATGGTATGCCATTTTGAGCATTTTTTCAATCTGTAATTCAATTTTGACAATTTTAAATCTTCCAAATTGATGAAATTTAAAATGTAAATCATCAAAATTTTAAATTGCATAACATAAAAATTCATAATTTCTAATCGTTAATATTTTAAACGAGAAATATTGAATTTAAAGATCAACAATTCAAATTTTTACAATTTGGAAGACCTACAACTAAAAGTTTTTCAGTATTAAGGAGTTTCAATTTAAAATTCGTCGATTTCGAATCTTTAATACTTTTCAGGTTTGAATATTTAAAATTGTTTGTTATTATTATTAATATTATTATCACAAATAATTTTGTTACGTTTTTGAAAACTGATTTTTAAAGCAGCTTTGAAGTAAATTGATATTGTTTTTTTTTCATAAAAAATATGGATCAGAATATTATAACTGGCATTAAATCTTATGAATAACGAATAATATAAAATCCTAGCGGAATCAATTCATTTTATTTATTAAATGTATATAAATTCCGAATGTATTAAGTATCAGAAAAACTCCAAATTATTGACTGAAAATAAAAATATTTTAAACATACTTGTATTATAATCAGAGCGATTTTAAATTATAATGAGGTCTTCTTAACAGAGGTAATTGTATCAGGGACACTCTTATTGGTCATTAATACAATTCTATTAATTTCTGTTGAAAATATCAAAATAAGTAATTGTTTATACTTTAAACAACTAAAAATATTTAAAAACATTCTACAGTGCGACTCTAATACACCCCGCGCAGCTCCTTAGACTCTTACTTGCGGCGTGTCGACAATTCTCAGAAGAATTAAATCAGAGGCCCTATACCGGAGTTTCTCTGATTCAACTATAACATTTTTAACAATAGAACTTCTGTACTTTAATATCTTTATTAATTATAAAAATTTAGACTTTCACTAATAATTTAGCATTTTGCAACTTATAATAAATGCAGTTGCGGCGTTGCTCCCGATCAGGAATCCTGGTCTGGTCCAGATCGCGGATGAAACACACCCAGATCGGGTCCCGATCAGGAATACTGGCCGGGGCCAGATCGCGGATGAAACGCACACCCAGATCGGGGCCAAGTCGGGACACCCGATCGGGAAACCCGATCGGTGCCCCATCGGTGCCCGATCACTACTTGATCAGTCTCATTATAATCCTTTCGTGAATTTCACGAATGGAGATTTAATATAAGTAAACTCGAAACTATCGAATGGTCCTCTCCTTTCGAAGGCCACCTTAATATTTTGAATTTCCAATTAAATTATTTTAGATGATGCAATCAGTTTCGAGGAAAAGGTTAATTTTTTATGAAAAAATGGATGATAACCAGAAATATTTTAATTAACAATTATAATTTCTTGAAAAAAAAATTTGTGTACAAAACTTCCTAACAAATTAGAAAAAGTTTGTTCGCAACAAGATTCCCTACAACTTCACATTTTCGAATGCTTCCAAAGGAAATTAGCGGGAAATAACCTATGATTTACGATTTATTAACATTTTACTGTAAAGAAGTTCAATTTTCTGACAATTGCATTACTTCTTGAGAAATTCGAGAAGGTGGTTGTAGATAATATTTTCGCCGAAAAATTGAGCTATCATTTATTATATAATATTTCCGCTTATTTTAAATATTATTTACAGGATATGAATTTAATTAATTTTAATTATTATTTATTAATTTCGACCTAATGGACATTTTTATAAGTCGAAATTTCATTTTTCATGATAAAAAAGAAAAATAACTTTGTTTAGCATTTTAAACTTCGCGCGAAACCAGTTAGATGCCGAAAGCGACGCATGCGCCGTTGAGTAACTAGCTCTTTTTGGAATCCCTACACAATTGGCATTTGGCATTTTGATTGTACTACTTGCATACTGATAGTGCATACCGCAATTCATTTCTTGTCAATACATTTGATAATTCTAACTCTACATTAAATCGAAAAACCTTGAGTTCTTAAATAATAATTTAAAATAAAAGAACTCATCTTCTTCGCGCAGGTTTCGAGGTATACTGGCTGGTGTTTGGTGCATCCGAACACGTGGCTTACTCGAATTATGCATTTTTAATCATTGATAGAATATTATAAACGAGTAGTATGTATACAAATTTTACTGCACTATCAGAAAACATCAAAAAGCACTAGTTCTGCGAGCGTATAGAGATGGCATTTCAGTAGGCAATCGGTCTGGCCCACGTATGGGCCACAGAGTTCTACCGATCAGGGCCAGATCGGGAAATCCGATCGGGGCCAGATCGGTATTAAGTTTGAAATCGGGTGATTTCTGCACGGGCTTGAATTACAAACCCATTTTTAGAAAGATTTTGTAGGTATTTTTAAAGACAATAATTGATTCCTTTGTACATTTTTTAAAGTTGCACAATTTGGTAGGAAAATGGAATTTTTTATTTTTACATTTTCATTCATGAGTGTAATGGAAATGTCGTCGAAATATTTAATGTTAGAGGACAAAGTAGGACCAAAGTTTTAGATCCACTTTTTCCTCTTCCTTTAAGCCTACTTTATGTTGTTTGATCTCTTATTTGATGTGCGGAAGTCAAGTTTGACGTAAAATGGCCCTTAAGAAAATAAACTAATGTTTAGTTCTAATAGTAGTCACGTAATTTAATAACTTAAAAATGCTTATTTTTATTTGTTTTATTGAGGTGCCGATATTTATGATAAAACAAGTTGAACAAAAATCAACAGCAATTTACGTACATTTGACGAAAGAAATTTTGTAATTTGATTGTTACATTAAGTGCAGTAGGCAGGGTAGGTATACAATTATACAGATTATGCTTTAAAAGGACGAGTTTTAGTCTCCAAAGCGGAACGTAAATGTAAATGTTTAAAAAATTTCATTTACATATTTTTCTAAAATTAGATATTTAACAAGTGAATTGAAGGGTGTCAGTACAGATGTAGATGACCAAAGAAATTAGAATTTTTTAGGCAAGTAAAAAAAGTTTTCTGCAAAATCGAAACCACCATTCAAAGATAAGACAGAAGTCCATTTGCGAGATAACGTGCAGCCGATTTCAAAGTGTCACTAACCACAATATAGAAAGGACTCTGCTGCGGATTGCGATAAAAAATGTAATCTTAAGTATAAATAAAAGATAAAAGCTAAGTCTCGAGATATTGAGTTTGCGAATGAAAGTAAAAATTTTTTGATCTGAAAAAGTGTACCAATACGAATTAAACATCCACGAATTTTGAAGTTAAAATTTAACGAGATTTGAAAATCGGTTTTCGTTTGCGACTGAAAATCGAATTTTTGATTCTTCACAAAAATAAAAACTTTCTATCGAGATATGGGAAATCTGAATGAGAATAACGAATGCTTGATACAAACAAATTATTCTGTTCCGAGAAATTCAAAATTTATTGTGACTGTATTGTACTATTACACATGATTACTAGTAGGTTTTCCTAGCTTACTGGGCGTGATTTGGAGCAGCAAATGAAGTCATCGTTTGTGGTGGGGTATTTTGCTGGCCTAGGCCGATAAAATACAGTTTACCGTCGGCGGGAAATATCGTCTTTAAGGAGGCAGCGAAGTCTCACAATATACTATTTTCTCTATTTCTGTATTAAAAATAAGAGTTCGAACAAATCCTTTGATCACAAAGTGTATTTGATTTTTTAATAATATTTTATGCAATGAACTTTTGTGGCGAGGAGAATTTTTTTTCCGTAAAATCGAGTTTCTTAATTTTTCTCGCAAAACACTACAAAATCGAAAAGAAATTAAGATAAAATGTTATATTTTAAAAAGTCCTACAGAAAATCCTCTCTTGCTTTTTCACCATGTCTTTCATCGTTTACGAGAAAAATCCCAAAATTATATTTTTACAAAAAAAAAAAATTCTTCCGGCCTTAAAAATAGTTTAACCCGTATAAAGCTGATCGTATATCTTCCTTATATAAGCAGAAACTTTAAAAATACAGGAAAAATAAAAAAGTGTGGTTTTACAGAAAGTCTTTTTAATGCAAGATTCCGTAAAAAAGCAAGAGGTATTTATTTTATAAACTTCTTCAGACTTGAAAACTTTTATCTTCACGTTTTTTTCGGGCCTAGCATTTTTCTGAGAAAAAGGACAAAGTTCGATTTTACGGAAAATAGATATTCCTGATTATCAAATTTATTTAAACCGCACAAAACATAAATTGGATAAATAGGGGAAGGTGGGGCGCGACGGAACAGGCAGATAAAATAAAACGCTACTATATCTGGAAAAATATTCACACTTTAAGTTTGATATTAATTTATCAAATAAGAATAAATCTAATGAGTTAAGGAAATTGCAAAAAGAATTAATATTTTATGTACATTGTATCAGAAATTAAGTGAAAATTTCTAGTACTTCAGAATTCAGGAATGGTGTGATTTTCGAGAGAAAATAAAGTACTAATAATGTTCTTATTCCCTTTCCCCTTACAAGAGCTTCAAAAAATGAAGTTAAAATGTTCTGTTCTTGGCATTAGATTTAATTATAAATCATTCAGAAAAGAAAATTACGGATTTGAAATAAAATTGACGTTGGGGGCGAGATGCAACAAGCTGAATGGGACGGAATGGAGCACCGGAACATCAGCGAATTTAACCTGTCGCGGTCACTGTCTGTGTAACCAGTCGCTGGTCGGGATGGTTGCGAGATATTTGTAAGAAATAAAAAGTGATAAAGTACACGATTTAAGTTATTAAAATGCGAAATTATAAAAGAAAGACTGTTAGACAAACCTGGCATGAGGAAGGTTTAAAAGCTAGACATTATCCGAAGATTTTTCGTTTAATACTCAACTAAAAATATTGTTCGAGTATTTACTGTTTGAGAAGGCTAAATTTATATTATATTCTCTTTAGCTCAAAATATACAAAATGGATGAGAAATTGTGCCTGGTGGCATTATTTTAGAGATTTCTTCCCTATAAAGTTAGTGAAAACGACGGATCTAGACCCCTCAAGAAATTATCTTTTCTGCTCCTTTCCTCATGGAGTGCTCTCCACTGGAGCATTTTGTGCATTTGGGACCGACACTCTAAATTGTCAAGATCTTTTTCCGGGTCTTGATTTTAGGCTACTCACATTGGAGCAGCATTTCAAAGTGCCGATCATGAGAGAATTACCAGCAAGTTTTGGTAAACGTTTCATTACAATTTAATTTCTGAAACCATATACTGAAATGATTATAGTTAATACAAACGAGAATATTATCTTTTGTTTTTTTCCAGGATGCTGCAGTGCAAGTGCAGCTAGTTTAGAATATTTACTCTCTAATAAGCCAGAGAAGCTTCCAGGGATAAATCCCAATCAAAAACAAGGTACAGCAGCTGTTCTCGTTGTTGGTGGTGCAACAGAAGCTCTGCTTTGCAAACCAGGAACATACCGAATTGTTCTCAAAAGAAGAAAGGGCTTCATAAAATTAGCTTTAAAATATGGGTGAGATGGTTTATTATTGAATTTAATGTTTTTAATTTTTTAACTGTTTTATAATTTAAATTAATATTAGGGCCTGATCTATAAGATTTTTTTTATTAAAATAATTATTTAAGGCGTAACTATATTTAGAAGATATTTGAAATTGGAAAATAACAAGACCTTCTTACATACTAATTAAGAATCGATTAAGCATATCTACTAAAGTCAATAAATAGAGCGTATCAATGTGTGCAATGTAAATTCATAGATTAAATCACTTTATTGTCATGAACGACATTCTCAAATTGCAACTTATTGAATTATCGATAGTTTATAGTTTTCTAACATTGTAAAATGCTTGATAATATTTGCAGATTTCTTACTATTGCACAAAACAAAAAGATACAAAGGCAATGTCGCGTAATTTTTACTGACCTCTATTTCAAAACTCATATCGCTATTAAAACAAATATCATTATTCATGCACAATAACTTTAATATTATATTTTTCAGGACACCTTTGGTCCCAGTCATATCATTTGGGGAGACGGATTTATACGATCAAGTAAATAATCCTGAAGGATCTCTCGTGAGGAAATTCCAGGATAAGTGGCAAAAAATAACGGGAATTGCTCCTGTTTTAGCAATAGGGAGAGGTCTTTTTCAATACACGTTTGGAATTGTTCCACATCGTAAACCCCTTGTAGTAGTTGGTAATTATATTAAAATATTTACTTTGCGAACCTTTTTATGAGAATGAAAAAAAGTAATATTATTTAATTTTCTAGTGGGTTCTCCAGTTGAAATCCCTGTGATAAAAACTCCAACCCAGGAGCAAATTGACGATTACCATGAAAAATTCACGAATCAATTAATCACCTTGTTTGAAAGTGAAAAGTCTAAATATATAAAAAATTATGAAAGTATTTCTTTGACGTTCGAGTGAGATTATAATTTTAAGATAAGGGATAAGAAATTTAGAAAATTATTGTATTGCCATTTTAAAATTGTAATGGTCTTTTTGACGAAGTTTATTGTTACCTGTTTATATTGAAATATACAACTGAGTATGCAAATTTCATTGGAAGGGAATGGAACAAAAACGTTACGTTTTTAAAACCTTTTTAAACGCAAGTAACTTTGAAAATTAAGAGAAAATCTAGCAAATGTTAAGTGCTTCTTCTCTTCAAGGGAGAAAATCATGACCTAGTATTTTATATTATATATAAAAGTCTAAAAACCTAATTTCTATCCTATAATTAGAGAACAATATGCTTTCAGTGCACGAGAATTTAATCTTTTCATGTAAGGAAATTATTCATATAGAGAGCATTTTTCAGTTTGGAATTAACTGTAAGTAGTATTTTTTCCTTAGTTACAAAAATCCGTGGATCATTAATGCTACCACAATAGCAATTATCATCGTAGCTACAGACCAAAAAGTTCTTTGTATTATCTGGAAAAAAGAGAAAATGTAGTTTATATTTTAAAATAATATTTTTAATAATTCCGCTATTTTTTATTTATCTTTTTACCTTATCTTGCCAAGCTTTGTTCTTCATGCACATTCTAAATCCCATTCGAGAAAAGTGTACCGTGTCGTAGAGAGGCATCCAAAGGTTTGGGAATAACCAGTACAATAGAGTATCCAAATTTTTTCTTAATACAAAAGACTTTCTAACGACTAATTCTCTCATCTGAAATGTTAATAAATTGTAACATTATTTAAGTATTTGCGTAATGTTACAGCAATATATAGAGAAGAAAGCATGTGTATACCTCAACGTAATTGTACATGGCCAAATCACAAATAGCGTGAGCATCATCACAGCGAAGTTCTGAAAATTTGGGAAGTACTTTTGAGAGGTCCGAGTCGTAACGTTGCATCAGCTCATCCAGGAGGAGGACGTCTTCAAAACCCTAATCAGATAATAAAATTTTGTATCAATAAAGTTTTAATTCAATTGTCTTTTAGACTGTACAAAACTTATTAGTTTCAGTTGAGCTAATAAGGAGAGGTCTCGAGATGTGCGTCGTTGATTCGACTGGGGTTTCATAGGGCGAAAGTGCATGAAATTCCATAAGTACATATTTTTTCTTTCGATCCTGTAGGCCTTATTTTCCGAAATATCGAAGTTTGAGTATTTTTGCGACGCACATCTCGCAACCTCTTCTTGAAAGTTAAATTAAAAGGGTGGAAATTTAGAATTTTTAGTGAACTTGGAAATTTGAAATAATTTTGGTTTTTTCAGAACTCAGTGTAATTTTAAAGGAAGTAGAAGTATGTAAAAAACAGTTACTTACAGTGTTCATTCCTTGCGCGTAAAATGGAACCATTGCGTGGGCAGCATCTCCAATTATAAGAGCAGTTTTTCCAACGTGGTAGGGTTTACACTGTAAGGTGTGCTTTTACTGTAAGAAAGTCTTTGCTTTTCCTATGTGCTTGTATATCAACATTTTATTTTGGACGAATATATCACCTTAATTGAGATGAGAGTCTTTGGACCCGTTTCAAAGAAATCATCCACCAGCTTTTTCTCGCCTATCAGCGGCAAGACATCTGGAAATTGTTCTCGATAGAATTTCAAAAGACGTTCCGGTGTGTTCAGATAATCCAATGTTCTGAATGGTGCGAATAAATTTCCAGTGAAGGTGTGATCACTATTGGGCAGCGCAATCATCATAAACTCTCCTCGGGGCCAAACGTGCAAGTGATCATGGCTCATCACAAACTGGGTTAAAAATAAAAAATAAAATAATAATTTTGTTTGGTTAAAATTAAAATCTGCGTGATACAATATATTAAAAGACCGAGAATCACCGTGAAAAGTTTGCGAGGCGTCTAACTTCAAGTATATTTTTCATCGCTGAATCTGAATTAGAAAGAAAAGGCCTATCACGTCATATATTTGAGATGATTAAACGCATTTTTCTTCATTTTTAAAACCACTGAACGAGCGCAGTGTGTTAAAGATTTTGAAAAAGCTTACATTAATGCTAAAACCTTGTACTTTAGGGTATAAATATATATAAAATTATAAGAAAAATTTATCCGAAGTACGGTTTAAAATTTTTTTAAACTGTCTTTGGACCAATGCATTTTCGTAATCTTTGTTCAATTCTTGCGTGCGACATTGAAAAATCAAAATTGTACTATTACAAAAATGTATTCCTACTTTTTGTTTTTCCTATTTTAAAATGCATGCTTGAAGTATTATTGTAAGTCTTTTTTAAAGCCTTTCCTCACATTGCACTCCTTCGCTATGTTTTAAAAAAGATAAAAATGCGTTTTTTGGAACTTTTTATTTCCACTATCTTAAAAATGTGAGAAATATATCAATTTATTTTTTGATTCGGATTCAGCGATAGAAAATATACGGAAAATGATGCATCACTTTTATTACTAACCTACATTATCAATCATCAAAAAAAACTATACCTTTTAATAGTAGCACCGATACAAGGAACGTTATCCAACTTTGACTGCAATTGTTAAAAAAGCATGAAATATTGTACCTGCGTTCTTCATATTGTGAAAAACAATTTTAGGATGTGGTGCAAATAATTTTTTTACATTGTTTTACGAGCACTTGTTTAAAATGCCGTTATTTTTAAATTATACAGATTATTTACTTTGTTTCTTTGATTCTGATGGACGGATTTTCATTATTTCAAAATCCGCAAAAATGGAAAAACTTGAAAAAATAACTGAAGGGCGAATGCTTTTCACAAATAAATTTTTTTTGGTTTTTAAAAAAATATATACCACATTAATGAGGAATAAGGTCGGAAATCTAAATATTTGCTAAAGAGATTTCTACGTAAAGTTGGAAAGAACTTAAATTTCCGAAAATGTTATCAAAAATGTATAATAACGACAAATGTTACACTTTTTTGCATAACTCCGTGGAAGGACAAATTTTTCCTTTGGTTTTTTTACCGCAACTCACATTTATAAAATAACCCAAGTTTTATATTTTCACAACATATGTGGCTATTTTATGCTCAAATTTTTAATATCTTTGTTGCGGATTTGCAAACAATAATAAAATCCTAATCAGAGTTCCACAAGAAAGTAAAATATCAGAATTAATTGGGAATGTACAAAATTAAAAAAAAGGTCCAGTTAAAAAAAAAACTTCAAAAGATGTTTCACATATAAAATTTTGTATAGGTCAGAAGGACATATATGTCAGTAATCATGATTTTTTAACACCTTAAATATTATTTCAGGTTTACCAGTGCTACTATAAAGTAGAAACCCTCTTAAAGATTCTCAAGAGAAATTTTTTTTGACATACTTCGTTTTTATTTTTGGGCGGAACAAATAATTCAACATATCCATGATCAATATAGGTTTGTCCACAGTCGTAACGAGGTCTTTTTGCCATTATTTTTCGCACTGTAGAATATGCACCGTCTGCACCAATTATTAAGTCAGCTTTTGTATCCACGATTTGTTGACTACTTGTGCTGAGAAATTCAGATTGATTTATAGATCAATTGCAAAATTGTGAAGTCAAATATTTGGGTACTCACTTGAGGAACTTCATCGTTCCATTTTCTAGATCAGCTTCCATAAGTTTCTCATTGAAATATAAACGCACGCTTGGATATTTTTCAGCAGCTAAAAGTATAGGGCCAGTTATTTCTAAATAATTAAACAACTCAATAAAACAATATTATTATGTATTTCATTTGAATCAAGTAAAACAATATTTAAAGTAATTTTGCTTTAAAGTACAGATGGTGATCTTTAAGATATGTCAGGCTATGTATAATGCATGGGAAATTCGATACGGTGGTATTCTTGCGGCTTCACATACGACTTCGTAACTGTAAACCGCCGCAAATTTTTACGAAGACACATCGGACGCGTTATATACTCGTTGTTAAAGATAAAAGCTTATGATTATTATTGCAAAAGATACACTTGTGTTATTTAAAATCCACAAGATAAACCACAAACAACTTGTTGACAATTAAGGCATTGAAACAAATTCATATCTGGAACAAATCAAATCTTGCCAACAACCTTAAAATTGTTGACCTTTACATGAACTAACTTCAGTATAAAAAATGGCATTATATTACTCACCATCTAACAAAACCTTGTTTAAATGCAATCTGCTGACGGAATAAATACACTAGAAATAATAATTAATCAGTTATTTTAGCTAAATTAATCGAAAGGGTTGTCAAATAAAAGTAGTGAATAAAAACTCTTATGGTAAGACTCACATTCTTGTTAACACGATCGTATATCATCTCTCTAAGGGTTCCATTTTTCATGTGTATCATTCTACCCCGCATGGGCATAGCATGATGATTTATAATCAAATCTTCAAGCCCAACTTCTCTTAGAGCTGCTCGGCCTCGATGTGAGAGACTCAGATCTATGCTTTGTCCTCTTGACTCTGCTACTCGTATGTCTGTAATACCCGATTAAAAATGGAAAAATGTAAATATCAGTATTTTAATATATATTTTACCGTTATTGTAATACAATCTTAGGGGTTGAAAGAAGATTACTTGCTTCTGTGGACAACTGAGCACAAATTATTAAAAAGTAATACAGTCCACATATTTCTTTTTTTATAAAGTTGTGGTAGCATGTGCGCTGCCCAAATGGAAAAATTATTATACATAGTTTATACATAGTGAAAAAAGCTATATATAATTTTCATCTATTTCATACAAAATATGTAATAAAAAGTTTATTATACATAATATTTCACACAATGTTTAATGTTTTTGTGTTTTTTCTTATGTTCTGAAAAGTTACAATATATTTCAAGAACGCACTTGTATTTTTTCAAGCTTTCAAAAATTTTACTTGTGGGCCAAATAATAAATGGGATGAAATTATTAAATAGTGCTTCTTTTGTTTGGCATTTAAAAAAAATAAAGTATTGCAGTACAGAACTAGATAACCATTTTTGCAGAGAATGGGGGTTTGCTTGAATTCATACCTTCGTTTAAACCATTTTCTGACCATATTACTCTTCCTTAAAATAATAAATAATTATATGAAATAATTCCTTGAAATAATAAAATTATTCTATTTTCTAAGAAAAAGTTCTTGAATAAAACTATTTACCACTTTTTCAACGCCAAATTACCATACAAATTCCATACTAAGATCTTAAATCTTCATTTTGTACAAAAGCCTCGTTTATAAGTTTTTTTAAACTTAATTTATTGCCCTGTGATCAGAAACAATATTTAAAAAAAATATTATCGTTTATTTATAAAGAAACATATATATATATATATATATATATATAGTTTTCGACTTTTTATAGAACTTAGGGCGAAAAATCGTCTATTATAGTGTCTTTAAATCTTAAGTCTTAAGCCTTTAAATCTTTAAGTGTTTAAATCTTTATATTCCCGGAACAGTATGACTTTTGTAGATAAACACTTTTATATTATTATTCAGCCTTTCCATATCTCGGGAAGTAATTTTTAGTATTTTTAAAAATTAGCAACTAGAATTTTAGTCACTATCCAAAAATCATGAAATTTGAAACTTAAAATTCTTGAATGATTTACTCGAAATTGAATCATTTTTTCCAATCAAGCATATTCTTTCTTAATTGGGCACTTGAATATCTCGGGAAAAGGTTTTTATTTTTTGTTTAGACTGAAAATTACACTTTTTACGGTGATCTGCAACCGAGTCTGCTCCACTGCTTTAACCTCAATTCAGGAACACTTTAGCTCAGCAGTAAACTTTTGTTTTATATTTAAAGTTATTCTTTGTTGTTACTAAATATTATAAGTATTAGAATATGAACATAAACTTGATATATTATTTATAACAGGTGTTTATGAGTCGATTTAAATCTTAAACCATTGATGGCCTCAAGTGCATTTCATCTAGTATACTGCCTTACATAAAAGTACCTTTTCTACTTAAAATTGATTGATTTCTTTACTATCGGCGAGAAAACTATAATCTGCCTTTGAAGCTTAACAACTCAGTAAAAAAAATGCCAGCGCAACAAAAAAACAGTCATTTAAAACTTAAAAGTATTCTAAGTTAATGAGCTTGAAGACGTTTATGCAAAAAAATTTTTGTGCTTAGCAGACTGAAAAATGTAAAAAAAAGTAAGGTTTTTTGGGTACATTTAAGAACAGTCAAGTTTAGAGCATTATTTCTTATACAAGGGGCGATGGAAAAAATTTGAAAAAATTCATGAGTATGAGGAAAACTGTTGTGAACCAGTTGCAGTTGAGAAATTTCAAAAATAATAAAAATTGTTGCTTAAAAGTACAAAAATGTGCAACTATATAATCTTCAGTTCTAATACAGATATTAAAGCGATTCAAACTGAAAACTGTAATTGATAGGCTCTGTATTTATTTTCAATCACCTGGAAGGATGTGTTAGTCTTCTTTTTTGTTTAAATCGCGATATTTTCAGACATTTTTTTTGTTGGAAAACAAGTGACAGAACGTTGGGGGGGGGGGG
>NC_046664.1:89179738-89183870 GCF_010883055.1 Belonocnema kinseyi | reverse complement strand
TGCTTTCTGTCACTTGTTTTCCAACAAAAAAAATGTCTAAAAATATCGCGATTTTCACAAAAAAGAAGACTAACACATCCTTCCGGGTGATTGAAAATAAATTCAGAGCCTATCAATTACAGTTTGCAGTTTGAATCGCTTTAATATCTGTATTAGAACTGAAGATTATATAGTTGCACATTTTTGTACTTTTAAGCAACAATTTTTATTATTTTAAAAATTTCTCAACTGCAACTGGTTCACAACAGTTTTCCTCATACTCATGAATTTTTTCAAATTTTTTTCCATCGCCCCTTGTATAAGAAATAATGCTCTAAACTTGACTGTTCTTGAATGTACCCAAAAAACCTTACTTTTTTTACATTTTTCAGTTTGCTAAGCACAAAAAATTTTTTACATAAACGTCTTCAAGCTCATTAACGTAGGACACTTTTAGCTTTTAAATCATTGTTGTTTTGTTGCGCTAGCATTTTTTTTGACTGAGTTGTTAAGCTTCAAATGCAGATGCCTATAGTTTTCTCGGCGATAGTAGTAAGATTGCCAAAAACTTTACTAAGAACTTGTTATTTGCCACTTTTCCATCGAATAATGAACAATACAATAAAGCACAATTTTAAATTTTAATTTAATTTTAATTTATTTTTTATTTTATTACTTTATTTATTTATTTTAATTTAATTATATTTCACAATTTTAAATCCTTTCAATTTTAGACTACTTTGTTTAAAAATCATAAATAAAAAAGTACAAAAAATGTCCTGTCGCGAATCTCTTTAAACCTACAAATTTAAAATTAATAATTGAGAAATAACATTCAAACTGTTTTTTAAATATTTTGAAATCACAAATATAACTTTTATTGAATTTAAAAAGATCAAAATCAAAAGTGGAGTTGAAAATTTTAGAGTTCAGAATTTTTTTAAACAATTCAAAGAATTTGCCCACAAGTTTTTTTGTCTGGTAACAATGATTGCAATTTTATAATTTTGCGAGCAAATGTTTTGATACACTTAAGTAAAACTAAAGTCAATCGTGAATCTTTAAAAGAGTATTGACATTTTTTTCACAGTCGCACGTTTCGTCACAAAAAATTTAGCAATGGTGAAAATTCATATCCATAACAAATACATCCCTTGCTCTTCAAGTTTAATATGTGTATACTTCCTTGGATTATCCTTAATTAAAAAAATATATATATTTTAGGCAATTTGGACATTTTCTTGTTTTTGACAATTTCCTTGTTTGAAATGGTAATCTTTTTAGTCACAAACGTCAAATTGTCTAAACTTCGCATGTTTATAAAAATGAGTAAGATATTTTATTTTACCTGTTCGATACTCATATACTCGAACTTTGTGACCTCTCTTTGCAAAGAAACAAGCGATCAGAGCCCCGACCTAGAGATCATTAAAATAATTATATATTATTGTCCTCCCGGTAACAAGCGTTGAATTCAGGAAAATTCAGAATTTGTATTCCTATGAATACGCGATTTTTCCCCCGTTTAAAAATCCCCCAACGAGAACAGAAGAAGTGCAAATCCTATTCCTTTCAATCGACTTGGTAAAATTTAACGAAAGCATTTATTTAACCTATTTTTCATTAATAAATCATTTTATAACCTATAAATTAAAAAAGCATTCAAATTCATATTTATTTATATTTTAATAATTTATTTAAACGTCTTAAAAAATTCAACAAAGAAATCTATGTGCATGCGTGAATTTAAATAATTTTAACTCTAGAGAGGCAGGGTTGAATTGGTGAGAATTAAAATTTCAGAATTTACATTCCGCATGCAGGATTTAAAACAACTTATTACACATATTTTGTGAACTTATTAAAAGGATTTAAATATAATCAAAACATGACCACTTCTGAGGAATAAAAAATATCTCTGTGAGGTGCGTTACCGGTACAATTAGAAGGAATTAAATATATTGAAAACACGTTCTCTTTGGGAGAATAGAAAACTGCGTGGCGGTCGCTATGGAAATAGAAGTGAATAAGTTTAGCAGGTATCTTATTCTTATTGAGGCATTTTAGACAGTTGGAAAAATCGCGCATTCAAAATAATAGAATAATCTTCACTTTTGCGCTGAAATATGAAAATATTATTTTTCTCTTTTCTACGCTTATTACCGGGATAGTAGCTTTTATTTACAAATAAGAAATGCCAAATATTTTTCAATTAATTTCGGGCTCAATCATTTTTTATACCAGTTGTTGTGAGAATCCCTTGATGTTTTTTTTAAGTTGGAAAATTAATTTGTAAAAGTCATAGCCCATTTTTAGTCTGTGCAAAATGATGGAAATTACATCAATAAAAAATTCAAATTAGATATTATAATTGAAAAAGGATTGATTGTTCGAGTTTTTCTAATGGATAGTAAAACAAGAACTGATTATTCTTATAGAAAATATTAAACTTGACATACCAAACCTCCACCTACGACAGCAACATCAAGACTTTTCGACTTATCCGCCATGGTGTCCGAGCTTGAACTGAAGCCGGTGAACGAGTTACACCACTGGCTTACCTACCCTCATTTTACTCTCTTAGTACAACTTCAACTACTGCTTTGCAGTTTAAAAAGATCGGTAACGATGAAGAAAATTTCCTCTATACCTCATATGTTTCCGTGTCAGAGTGAGGATATTAAGACAAAATCTCTGTGGAAATAATTTACCAAAACTGTTGCAGATGGATTCTGGCATTTAGCTCGGCCTATACAGATAATAATGACGATTAATCTTCCTGATTAATTTTTTCGGAACAATGAGATAATGATAATAATCAGGGTAGTGATCCTTATTTATGGAACTTCATTGAAAAATTAAATGGACTTCAATTAAATGGTCTAAAATTCACTTTAACGAAGTTTTACTTGGAGGACAGAGTTTACCTCAAATTATCTAAAGACTGATTAAAGGATTACAAAAATATTCATCAGATTGTTTTGCATCCTTTTCACAGATAAAAAATGTTTTTTTATAATAGTAAATCTTTTTTTATTCACATAATTCAAAGTTGATACAACAATAAAAAACATTACTTGACTCAAGACGAATCGACAGACCTATACTATTGATACATCTTATTGAAGAGGAATGTAGTTATTGTATATTTGGAAAGTTGATTTTTATAGTAAAAATGTTTTTATTGACATACTCGAAAGTTGATGCAAAATTGTAAAAGATTTATTAATTCCAGCCGTGTTAATTATTTGATTACTTTTTATTTAATTTTATTTAATTTTTCATTAAGTGGGCACCATCTGATTTTAAATGAAAACAAAATGGAAACACCGGAGATCGAATTCACAGTTAGTGTAACTAAACCAAAATTCAGATTTTTTTGGTTCGATGGAAGATGTTTTGAAACAACAAATATTGTGTTGCTCTATACTTCTACAGTAACCAAATCGTTTCGTTTTTGTAAACAAGCATTTTTTAAGAGTGCGTAAATATAAAAAATAGACTGGTTACGTAATGTATAAGAGTTTCAAATATTTACGGATATTTAAAAAATATTTATTTTATTACAAACTGAAGGTTTACATTTTTCATGGATAATTATGTTCTTTATAAGATCTTGACCTCTCGTAAATAAATTCTAAAGTAAATGCCTAGAATTTCCCGTCAAATATATCTCTATTAGACTTTTGGTTATTTTAACGAAATTTTTTGAAATGCAGATTTCGAACATAACTAAACATTGTTAGTGTAACATCTTCAGATGAAAATAGTAAAAAATCTCTCTTCGTGTAGTTAATTGCAAAAAAGTTGTAAGAAATATTGAACATTCTTAAGGCTGGTTTGATAATTTTATAAAAACTCTAATCGAAATCAAATCCAGAATATTAAATATATGATTTTTTATATGTGGATATCAGCATGAAAAGTGCCTTTATGGACGGTATGGAGTTACGTATAATATCATATAGCCTGATAAATTCCCGGCATTTATGGCTGAAGATGAACCTTTCAAGCTGAAACACTAGTTGGTGGGGCATTTTTCAAGTTCAAATTTCGAAAAGAATATTTTCTCTGATTTAACCAAACATTTTGTTTTATTGATTTCAAATACTCGCTTAAACGATGTGGTAGATTCAAGCAAAATTTTGTTGAA
>NC_046664.1:89176488-89179638 GCF_010883055.1 Belonocnema kinseyi | reverse complement strand
TTGGTCAACTCGACAGACATTTTGTACATTCAACCTAAATGTTTCATAAAATCAACCATGTGTGATCAACAAAGTGATTCGGTTCAATAAAAAAAATTGTTTTTAATCGAAAGGTCCTGTGTTTGATACCCAGCTGAGTCAAAAATCTTCATAGAAAATTTCATATCAGGATAACTGATATTCTATGATATCGCAAACTGCCGACCGTTTCCTTCTTTCTAAATCTGAATCAGCGATAAGTATATACTGCTAATTTAAATCAGCGTATATACGTTGATAAATCAGTAAAATTTAGCTGTATATCAGTGAAGCCTCACTGATCAGCAGCTGTATTTCGCTATTTCAGCAGCGTATATGTGCTGATTTAAATTAGCAGTATATAATTATCGCTGATTCAGATTTAGAAAGTATTTTTACAAGGAGTAGAAAAATGATTGTGTTGTCATTCTTCAAGCTATATTTGCTAAATATTTTTCATCGAGTTATAAATTAAATTAATTTGTATGTCTAAGGACGATTTTCGATATCGAGCAGATGATTTTTCCCCTAACAATGCAAAAATGCTGTTAAATGTATAGGATGAGAAACATATACCGTATACGTTGAGACAAGTTTTTTCATATCTATAATATACACTATTTTTTACTGAAAATCGTGTTTTAAGTAACTTCAGAGTGTTAATAATCAAAATGATAACACTTTTGGTAATTTTTATGTACTTTTCCACTCGAAATTTTAACATGTCTCGTTACAAGCGAAAACGTGAACGGGGGATCACCGATTTCAATGATTTGGCAAATTAGGATGAAGCTGAGATTTTTAATCGCTCATTTTTACATAAAAAACTGCGTGAAAAAAGTTTGCATGGCTCAAGCACGGCAAGACACTTGCGAATATTTGGCTAAAGGGGGGTTTCTATATGGGCGACTGAAGTCGCGCTACTTGCTTTGCGCGAAACAAGTCGTGCGATTGTGATTCATACGGAATTCCTGGAGCGCCTCTGGAGGCAAGCGACTTTAACAGAACGTTCATTTTCATCTAAATACTTAAATTTTAGTTAAAAAAATTCATTGCTACCCTAAAATAGGAAAGTTTTAACAAATTAGTTCCATTTCCAAAGACAACAGATTTTCTCCTAAAATTGTTCATCGGCAACTAAAAAAATGAATTTTCAATAAATAATATAATAATTAATATTTCGGCAGAAAAGAATTTGATTTTTAATAAACCAGAATGGAATTTAAGTCAAAGAGACGAATTTTTAACAAAAAAAAAGATTTATTTTTAACTAAACAGTTGCATGTTTAACAAAAAAATTTATTTTCTACCAAAAAATAAATGTTTAAGAAATTGCATACATTTTTAATAAAAAATTTGAATTTTTAATCAATGAGATTAATTTTCTAACAAAAAAGATGAGCTTTCAACCAAAAAGTTGAATTTTAGTCTAACAATGATCACTTTTTATCAAAATCTAACTTTTAATTATTGAATTTTCGAAAGCCCAAAAAAGTGCAAATTAATTTCAAATCATGCATGATTAAAATAGACGGTGCACACTTTTGAACCTTCAAGTCGCGTCGGCTGGGCGGCTAGACTGTTTCTCGAGCATTTTTGTTGTTGTTGCATTTTTAAAAGTTCTTTATTGATCAATAACACAGCCACACAAAAAAAAAAAGTGTGCGGATCTGGTAACAAGACACACGTATTCCTATGGATTTTGGGGCGCTGAATTCAAATTCGTTATCAAAAATCAACCATCACGTTATGGTTGAGCCATTACATCAAAAAATGACGAAAAATCATGCACTGAGGCAAATAAATTTCAAAATAATGCCAGTGATGCAAATTTTTACTTCAAAAACATGTCGACAACTGTGAAGGATCAACCCTTGCCTGATATCAACTTATTTAACATAACTTTACCCAACAGAACCTGACCTCACCTAACCTGAATTAACAGAAATTTATTGAACTACACGTAAGGCTCTGGAAGCATATTTTCCCAGTAGCATATGTGTGCTACATCGAATTGGTCAACTCGAGCCTAACCTAGAAATAAATCTAACCTAGCCTAACCTAACCTAACCTAACTTAACCTCACGAAACACAATTAAACTGATTGTGTTGTCCCGTTGTGTTTGCGGTACCGTTTGATTCAGCTTGGGCTTAACCTGCAAAGAGGTCAAATATATCCTAACCTAAAAAAACCTGACCTAACCTAACTTAACCTAACTTAACTTCACGTAACACAATTAAACTCATTGTGTTGTCCCGTTGTGTTTGCGGTACCGCTTCATTCAGTTTCGGCTTAACCTACATAGAGGTTTCACCTATCCTAATCTAACAAAACCTGACCTAACCTAACCTAGCCGAATGAAATTCAACCACACGTGTAACTATGTAAGCGTACGGTTCTCAGTCTTAAATGTGTGCTATATTTAATAGGTTAACTCGATCTTAACCTACAAATGAATATAACTTAACAGAACCTAACGAAATTTTGCTTAACGCAACACAACTTAACTTAAGTGTTCCCGTTGTAACACAATAAAATTCATTTCATTGTACTACAGGTGGTTAAAAATTTAGACGCACATTACTCATTTGAAGAAACTTAGAACTACAAGTAGAATTGACCCGATTTCAATTAACCTGACAATGTTTGTATCAATTAAAATGTAGAACTGCTTTTTATTGTAATTAAATTGATTTATAGACCTACTTCAGTCTATATTCTGCCTGCTATAACGTGTCCTTTTTTCTTCGAAGGAACGGAGCAAAGGGTTACGCTTACGTTTAAGACCTAGATTCGTTTCCCTTTTCAACATCCAGCAAAAATCAGCCATCATGATCTCGTCCCATATACATTGATATCGTTGTTCCATCACTTTTATGTGTTGATGAAAACGTTCCCCTTGTTCTTTGCTGAAATCACCAACGTTTTCTGGAAACTTATCCAGATGGGAATCTAGAAAGTGAAGTTTTAAATTCATGAAGCAGCCTAACTTTTTTAGTTTCTTATCATTTTCGCAACAAGGAGCGTAAGCAAGTATTCGTGTTATGCAGTAAAACAGCCTTAATGCTGCGTTTTGACGAATCAATGAAAAGTCGCCATTCTTCGTCTCTGTACACATTTTTCTTCAAGTG
>NC_046664.1:89169402-89176388 GCF_010883055.1 Belonocnema kinseyi | reverse complement strand
AGCGCTTAAATCAGTCTGGCGTGCATTTTTATTGATTTAAATTGCTCTTGTGACTGTGCACACATTAATGTACGAAATGTTATTTTTATTTTTGGCGTTGAACCCTTTGACGGAATTCATGCAACAGTAGCAGTCCTTCGCGATAACGGGTTTTTTTCCATGTGGTTGGTGTAGAGTACTTGAGGTACTTTTCGTTGTTTGAATTTTTTAGACGATACAACATAAGTCTGCAGGAATTGCAAATAACGTGAGGAACCCATTTTGTTTCTTGGTGCAGCAATTTACGGTCAAAACACTTTTCGTAAAGACTGTTTACTTCCTCGTCGATTGATTTTCGCAAACTGCTCACTTCATTTTACTGCAAATGTAACAAAATGAATCTGAGCTATTCTTGCAGGCATGCGATTAAGAAATGCTCGCGGTTTTTTTCCTTGTAGCATGAGACTCTACACCAACCAAGTGATCCATTGATGAAGAGCTACAGTTGCATGATGACGACGTCGGAGAGCCCGCTTTCCCACCCTGACCAGACGCCGATACTGGGGGCTTTCCCTGCATCGTAATACACTTTTTACCTGTGTCTACCATGACGGCATGAACGCCGTTTACCCAGGGACTCAGCCAATGTGGATCCGTTGCCCACCGTGACCACGTGGAGGTGCCCTTGTTACAGACACAGGCGAATAATGCTAGCAACAAGCGGTTACGAAACTCCAGACATTTACTGCTATTAATGTCAAAATATGAAAGTATGCAAGAACAGGGTTGCCAGCGTAATCGGTTAGGTTAGGTCAGGTTTTTTTAGGTTAGGATAGGTTTGACCCCTTTGCAGGTTAAGCCCAAGCTGATTCAAACGGTACCGCAAACACAACGGGACAACACAATCAGTTTAATTGTGTTTCGTGAAGTTAGGGTTAGGTTAGGTTATGCTAGGTTGGATTTATTTCTAGGTTAGGCTCGAGTTGACCCATTCGATGTAGCACACATTTGCTACTGGGAAAATATGCTTCCAGAGCTTTACGTGTAGTTAAATAAATTTCTGTTAATTCAGGTTAGGTGAGGTCAGGTTCTGTTGGGTAAAGTTATGTCAAATAAGTTGATATCAGGCAAGGGTTGATGCTTCACATTTGTCGACATGTTTTTGAATTGAAAATTTGCATCACTGGCATTATTTTGAAATTTATTTGACTCAGTGCATGATTTTTCGTCATTTTTTGAGGTTATGGCTCAACCATGACGTGATGGGTGATTTTTGATACCGAATTTGAATTCAGTGCCCCAAAATCCATAGGAATACGTGTGTCTTGTCACCAGATTCGCACACTTTTTTTTGTGTGGCTGTGTAATATTAAATGTTAAGATACATTCGTATCTATACATTTTTTAGTTTTTCTCCAGAGTCAAGAACCAGACCTTCAGTTAGGTAAACAGAGACCGGATTCCAAAGCCCAGGCCCCACACAACTCCCAGAAAATTGTTGATATAATTGCACAATTTATTCCATTGGTTGTAAGTACGCAGCAGAAAAACTAGAGTGGATGTTGAGGCTTCCCTAACAACATTTGGTAAGGCATGTTGTGTCCCAACTTAAAAGGCATGTCGTCCCTACTCTTATAGACTATGAGATCATTTCGAAGTTCATCATTATAAATATTCTCAATCTGTTTTTTATAAAATTTGCTAGTTGAGTCATAGATTTGGCTCCTAATACTTTTTATATTGTACTTTTTAGGTAGTATGTCTATACTCCTATCTATAGGTCCAGCTTGTACTATTAATGCACAAACATTTATTTTGTATTCTTTGCAGTATATCTAGATTCGCGTTGCCAGTCCCAGAACATATCGGGGCTGCATAGGTAATTATCGCTCAAATGATCGCTTTATATAATATTAATTTGTTTTTAATAGACATATTGGAGTTTTTCCTTCCTATTCTTGACTTTAAACATAATGACTTCGGTTTTTTCTACATTGATTTTCAATTTCCATTGATAAAAATATTCTAATAGGATATCTAGGTACATTTTTAATTTTTCTACAGCTGATCTTACACGCCATGAGGCTATATAACATTGCAGTGTCATCCGCAAACATTATAAGCTTAACTTCATCCGTTTTCGGAATATCATTGGTATGATACATAAAAAGCACCGGGCCTAAGATCGAGCCTTGACGTACTCCAGCAACTATTTTTCTTTCAGTTGATATGGTTCCATTAGTCGTGACGAAAACTTATATTTTTAAGATAGTTTTTTAAAAGTTTGAGAATATAAAGTGAAAATCCTAAATTTGAGAGTTTATATATAAGTCCTTTGTGCCAGACTGTGTCAAACGCTTTTTCCACATCCAGCATAACCAATTCTGTAGATTTATTAAAATTGAAATTTGTACTAATATAATTCGTTACCCGATGTAGCTGTTACATAGTACTTCTATTTCCAATAAAACCAAATTGTTCTGGTATTAAAACATTATGAAGAAGTGCAAACTTTTTACTGCGATTTAGAATAATTTTTCCAAAGACTTTACTTAATGTGGATAATAGACTTATTGGTCTGTAGCTTTGTGGAAAGAGTTAATCTTTACCTATTTTGTGTATAGGCATTATGTTTGACTTTTTCTTTGATCCTACTATAGCACTTTTCAGCAATCTCGTGAGTTTCATCATGTCTCATATTTTCAGTCAAGTAATGAACATTTTCGAAGTTATTTGCTATTTGCTCAACTCTATCCTCATTACTAATTGCAAGTCCACTTAGGCCATGTAAGATGGGTATTGTATTATTATTTCTTTGAGTCAGTTTTAAATTCTTATTTATGTATTTGTTCACTTTATACTAGTTGGATTTTTTATAATTAGGAAATATTTTTCGCTCTACTGTTAAATGCTAAACATTTCATTGTACAATGAAAACCGGGAGATGATCAGAATTTAATTCATCCATTACATCAATCATGAGATTCCATTTCTTATTTTTAGTGATTCCAATGTCAGCAGTTCTAGGAAGTGCATCATTATATGGGTATAAAGTATAAGCATCCGGACAAATAATATTAAACAGATACTTGAACGCATACTGATACAAAACTCTGCCATTTGAATTATTTGCTCTACAATTCCATATAGTGTTTTCAGCATTTGAATCACCATACATCAGTACTTTATTTAAAGTAAATATACGATTCAAATATTTTATATCTAGCTTATGCTGAGGAGCTTTATAGACTGACAAAGTAGCAGTATTATTTTCTAGCATAATACCAACAGCCTCTATAGCACTTGTTTCAATTGGAACCTCATGAAACTTAATATCATTTTTAACCAATATCATGACACCTGCTCCAGCCCCTCTTGTATTTCTATCTTTCCTAACAGACGTGAATCCTTGCATTTTAAAATCTTTCTTTGAGTTTAATATGGTGTTATCTATGAGCATGATATCTACGTTATGATCATATATAAATTGCTTTTATTCAGACTGATTATTAAAGATTCCATTGGCATTCCAATGACCTAAGAAAAAAGTGGTGACACGTCGCTTCTAACCTGATAGGTTGTTTAAATTCTCCTATGAAAACTCTGCTGAAGTTTTCTCTGCTTCTCGAGTAGTCTAGTCGCCGCGATTTATAGCCGCCCTTGGGGTCCCTACCGATGCGCAACGGGGTTCTCGCATTAGGAAATGGCGCCAAAAGATTCAGTGTGAAGCAGTCATAAAGTGAAATGCGTGATTTGAGTAGCGCTACTCCAGTAGCCCATCCAGAAACCCACCTTAAGGTCGCGTTCCAGGTCGCGTCCCAGGTAGTTTAGCACATATCCTACGAAAACTTTTTCAAAATTTAGATTGTTCCAACAGATAAAATTAATAAAAATTGTGAGTCGACGATCCAAGTGCACCGGGTCGTTCACCAGGTAGTTTAATACGTATTCTATGCAAACTTAAACAAATTTTTAATTTTGTGAGTAATGAAAACAATTCCAAATGGTGAGTCGACGACCTGGGTGAACCAACTCGCGCTCCAGCTAGTTTAGCACGTATTCTAGAAGAGCTTTTTGAAAATTTAGATTGTTTCAACAGCCGAAATTACTCAAAATTGTGACTTGACGATCCGGGTGCACCAGATCGAACACCAGGCAGTATAATAAGTATTCTACGAAAACTTTTTAAAATTTATATTTTGTGAATAATGAAAACAATTCCAAATTGTCCGTCGACGACCCGGGTGCATCAGGTCGTGCCCCAGGTAGTTTAGCACGTATTCTACGAGAACTTATTCAAACTTTAGATTGTTTCAACAGCCAAAATTACTAAAAATTGTAAGTCGGCGATCCAATTGCATTGGGTCGAGCACCAGGTAGTTTATTACGTATTCTACGAAAACTTTTAAAAAATATAAATTAAGGTTAAGAATGAAAACAATTGCAAATAGTGCGTCGAGGACCCAAGTGCACCAGGTCGCATTCCAGATAGTTTAACACGTATTCCACGAGAACTTTTCAAGAATTTAAATTGTGCTGACTGCCAAAATAACTACCAATGGTGAGTCGACGATCCGGGTGCACCGGTTTAAGCACCAGGCAGTTTAACACATATTCTACTACAAATTAAAAAAAAAAATTTTGAAAATAACGAAAACAATGTCAAATAATGAGTCGACGACACTGATGAACTGGGTCGCACACCAGGTAGCTTAGCACGTATTCTACAAGAACTTTTTTAAAATTTAAATTGTTTCAAAAGCCAAAATAAATAAAAACTGTCAGTCAACAATCCGGGTGCACCGGATAGAGCATCAGGTACTTTAATATGAATTCTACGAGACCTTTAAAAATTTAAATATTGTGAATAACAATAACGATTCCAAATGGTGAGTTAGAACAATTTAAATTTCGAAAAACTTGTTGTAGAATACGTGCTAAGCTACCTGGTAAGCGACCCGGTTCACACAGATCGTTGACTCACCATTGGTAGTAATTTTAGCAGTTGGCATAATTTAAATTCTTGGAAAATTTTCGTAAAATACTTGTTAATCAACCTGGGATGCGACCTGGCGCACCCGGGTATTTGACTCACCATTTGGAATTGTTATCGTTATTCACAACATTTACATGTGTAAGAAGTTCTAGTAGTATACTTATTAAACTACCTAGTGCTCGATCTGGTGTAACCGGATCGTCAAGTCACAATTTTTAGTAATTTGGGCTGTTGCAACAATCTACAGTTTGAAGAAGCTCTCGTAGAATACGTGCTAGACTAACTGAGGCGCGACCTGCTTCACCCAAGTCGACTCACCATTTGGAATTGTTTTCATTATTCAAAAAATTTAAATTTTACAAAAGATCTGATAAAATACGTATTAAAATTCCTGGTGCTCGACCCGGTGCATCTTGATCTCATAGTACTTGAAGTTGTTAGTAATTTTGGCTGTTGGAGCAATCTAAATTTTGAAAAAGTTCTCGTAGAATAGGTATTAAACTATTTGGTGCTCGATACCTAGGGCGCGACCTGGTTCACCCGGGTCGTCGACTGACCATTTGGAATTATTTTCATTATTCACAAAATATAAATATAAAAAATTTTCTCGTATAATACGTATTTTACTACCTGGTGCTCGATCTGGTGCACCCGGATCGTTGACTCACAATTTTTAGTAATTTTGGTTTCTGGAATGATCTACATTTCAAAAAAGTTCTCGTAGAATACGTGCTAAGCTACCTGGGGTGCGACCGTATAATTAGGTAAAATTAGGTTATAGTTGTTCGGTATATAAAATCATATATTTTATTTAACAATTCGCTATTTCGCAATACAATAGATAAGCAGATCGTTATGCATCACGTAATTAAATAACAAAATATTGCGTAAATTTGTAAATATTGTTTTGTTTATTTTACTACCAAAAGACAAATATTAAAATCGATAAAAATAATTATGATTCCATTTACAGAGCAACTCTAATCTGATTTTTTCATATAATAATCCTAACTCGATTATTGATACAGACTTAATTGAACTTGATTTTATGTTGCACGGACCAGTCGACATCACGTTCGAATTTCAGAACCTGGAAGAAAACATATCAAACTACCACTGTCAGTCCCGGTTAAGTTAATATTGTTAAAGAAAAAGTTTTTTTACTGGAAATTATCCATAAGGTCCTCATTAAAGAATTATTATGCTTATATCTGCTTGAGAAACGGCTGTAAGATGAGTATATAAAACATAAAAAACAGCTTTTCTTCCAAAAATGCAAACTCCAGTAGAATGGACGACATTAGGCTAATATATGATATTCTGTAGTTTTCCCAAATTTTACCGAGGTATCATCTGTAGTTTAAAAATCAGCTGCTCCATGCAACATGAAATGAAATTCATGTTGCATGAATCATTTCCGCGGAAAGTATTAGGTTTGGGTTGATCCGTATATGGAATAAATTGCCTTATATCAACTTTTCAGGAGATCTAATTTTCAAAGATTTGATCAAATTCAGAACTACACTCTAAAATACTTAAATTTGTTTTAAAATTTGATTTGAGTTCCTACCTTTAAATTGTCATTTACTTACGATTTATTATAAACTCGGATAAAATACTAAGAGATCAATAAACAGATAACCGTTTAAGCCAATTAATTTTAGTGTCGCATGCAAAGCATTCGATACATTTTTATTTCAATTGAGACATTATCTTTTTTAATTTAAATTTATTATCATTCAAGTAAATATAAGTAATATTTAAATACCCATAATAGTCATGGAGTTTCTACTAATTTCGTATGGTTACCGTGGGAACACTGTCAACAAGTTTCGAAAAAGAAGAATTGATATGGTATTGTACAAGGGTAGTTCAATAAGTCCTTAGAATGACCAACAGATGGCGCAAACAGATGTTTCAATTCTACATGAAAAATTAGGCATGAAAAAGCTATCGGCAAGATGGGTGCCGCGTTTGCTCTCAGCTGAGAATAAACGCAATAGAGTGGTCG
>NC_046664.1:89154739-89169302 GCF_010883055.1 Belonocnema kinseyi | reverse complement strand
GAGCTCCAAGGAGATTATGTTGAAAAATAAAAAAAAAATTTACCCAAAAAAAATTGTTTTTATACTTCATTCTAAGGACTTATTGAACTACCCTCGTAGTATTTAGAGCAGCAAAACCTCATTCATTTAAAGGAGTAGCTGTAACTCGGTTCTTTATTTCTATTTATTGTTCTTAAGAGGCGTGCGGCATTTAGCAAGACTAGTAGGCGTGGCTAGTAGTATTTATAACAACGTGACTAATGTTAGTTGGTAATAGGTGTATCTGCATGTATATATCCAACAGGTTACAAGAAGTATTTACATAAAATTTGCATGTACGAGCGTGATAGAAATGATAAATAGTGAACGTCATTGTGGGCATGTCTGATGTACGTAATTAATGTTTTCGGCTTATAGACATAGCGGATGATCTTTTACAGGCATTCCACTAATTACAATTGGATGAGGAAGTAGTCACTAAAACATCTGAGATTGCTGCGCTTGAAATCATAGGAGAACTCTTTGAGGAACTCTTAGAAATCTTAGAAATCTTTCGCCAAGGGTGGAGTATTCAAACTACGTAGCATTCGAACATTCACATGTTCGTCATGAACACGCTGCCTCGGTGAGTCGAACTAACGGCCGACTTCATCCGAACGCCGCCGAGCTTACTTAGCCGAGTCTGATTTCTTCTCGAGAGTCTCCATCCCGAGAAGTTTTCGAAATCTGAGAAATTCCACCAATCACAAAGAAATCTTAGCACTCTCTTTGCGAATTCGATTGAGACTGCCACATTGATGGTTTTAAGATTTCCAGTTTTTTTAATGAGTATCCCTTCACAATTGGCCAAAAGATGAAGCCAAGGCCTTGCTAGTTATTTTTGGAAAGAAGTCGCTGATATTCCCTGTGTGTGGCTAGTTCAAAAATAGTTCAAGGTTTATCCAAGGGAAGGCTGTTAAGTTAAGATGGATCATAAAAGGTGTTGACCGCTTGCTGGGTGTTTCATCAGGAGGCGTGGCTTCTGAGGTTTATTGGGGATTCTTGCGCGACTAACGGACATGTAGGCAGGATTAGAAGTTGAGGTCAAGGAGCACTTGTCACATTTCTAGTGGGTGTGGTTAAGTATCTCAAGTGTGGCATCATTAACGGGCGTGACTAGTGGGAGTGTCTTGTAGGCGTGTCTCTTAGGACATGTTCAGAGATATTGGTCTGGAGATATGGAAATGAAAATCTGATTTACACGTTATGATACCATTTACAGTGATTTTTATCAGAATTCTTCGGTTAGAAGCATCTGTACATATCTGATACCTTAAAAAATTCGTAAAAAGATAAACAAAATCAATAAAAAATCTCGGATTGAAAGGCTCAAAGACGTCATAAGACGCATTTCCTCGAAATGGTACTCAACTTGCGTATGTCTATGCACGCAATCTTGTTTCCGCCAAATAAACGAAACTGCCAATTTGAGGCTGACGTGAAGGTTGAACTTGAAACGGATTAGCATGTTTGCATCAACTGGCAATCGAGCTAGCATCTCTTTCCTAGACTCTAAAATCTAGATGACAGTGCAAAACGTCTACCATCCTCAGTGTGTTTACTCTATGCATCACACGTTGTGAAGTGTGTGGAGCTTGTAATTGCTCGAAATATTTTGCGTTAAGAAGCTTATCATACAATTATAAATAACGTGTTTGGTCTGCATCGGTGGGGAGATCCTGTATTGCCATCGTCATTGCCACCGAAGCCGCGATTTCAGCGACTGAGCGTTTTTGTGATGACCAAGACTAAGACGGTGTCCGAAAAGCTATCGAAAATAGCTCAGCGGCTGTTGCCGCGGTAGTAGTCAGTGCGGCGATGTCGACGACGAACGACGGTTCGACGGCACAGTGCGGGTGCCGGTGCGGATGCGGTGGCAGGAGATTTCCGCTTCCAAAGATATCGACGGTTCTTTTTATTGCGTTTTTGGTGTTAACTCCCGCCAGTTGGCTCGGAGCCGCTGGAAGTTTCGGCGATGCCGCCGCATCGGCCACGAGGGGGGTGAAGCAGAATCAGCAAGATTCTTCAAATTTGGGTCGTGGAAGCCATACACATGGGGGTGATCATTCCCGAGCATCAAGTCAGAGGGAAGCTGATCCTGTAATTGAGGAAGTTACTGCGAAGCAACTCGAACGACTGCTAAATGAGAAGGACTTTGTCGCCGTTTATTGGTGTAAGTGTCAATTGGTCTACGTGCAAAAGTGCATTAGAAAGAAAGAAACCGGAAAGAAAATTTTCCTCCACCTGTCAATCTATAGACTCGAGAGGGGGGAGGGATTGGGTGGCCTGTTACGTGTTTAGGTATTCGTGTACGAAGATGGTTCCATTTACCACGGCCAACGTATCCGATTCCGTTCTCTTCGCGCAGCCCGTACGTTCTATTCGCTCGTGGGTGGTTCAGTGCCATCGCAAAATTATTGCGAAACTGATTTCGCAGTTGGTCCCACTAGAAAGACTTTACCCACAATTATCAATTTAAAAAAATTTAAAGTAACATTTTCTTCTAGAGTTTTATAGTCACTGATCCTTATGACCTTGAGATTATGGAAGTCCTGATAATTTGGGTAATACTTTTTTTAAAAATTAATTTAATCATCAGTTATCAAGTGAACGTTGCATCTTATGGTGCTGTGTTACCTATGATCTCTACAAATCGCTATATCTCTGCATATCATATCAAATTGTTGATGTTCAATAATTTAAACCATCCGAATTTAAAGTATTTTAATTATAAAAAAAGTATCGTCTAGTACTGAATCCAGCACCAATTCATAAAAGTTGTTTGCAATAAAACCAACTACCGATCTTGGACAATTAAATTTGCTTGCTTTCTTCTGTTATAAAATACTAAAGATCATTGAAGTATCAATAACGACCCTCATATCTTATGTAAAAGTAACTTCTGACAGAATGTATATAATTTGTATTAGGTCACAACGAATTGAAATCAAAATCACCCCATGTTTATTTATAGATGATGCTAAATATGTTTAAGTTTATCGTTTTCTATCCAACTGACCATAAAATAAATAGCAAATTATAACTGAAAGAATTTTCCGTTTAAATTGAGCTTTCGAGGCGGGCTGAAAGCAACGATAAATATCAGTTTCAACGTGGAAGCGATTTTGACTCCCACGCGAATCATTCCACGTTTATCTATTTTGCACAACTTACAATATAGAATCTTAAGATTTCAGGCTCGCATATAACGATTTATTGCATGGCCAATTATACCAAAAATAAATTTAAATCGTAAATCTATTTATTAGTTGGTTAGAATAATTTTTTCTCAAGGGATTTGTATAAATCTGATGACTGAATCTTATGCTTTGAGAAATTCTTCCATAAGAAGGGAACCACGCATCTGATTATTTTTGTTAGACTGAAAATCTAATATAATTCATATATCAAGAAGATTATGAGATACATGGGCTTTTCTTTCAAGTCTTTCAACGCCGTAATATGATGCAACTTTGTGTAAGGGTACTCTAGCACTTCGACCCTTCATATAAAATTTCCTGCTTAGGATGCTAATCATAGATTTGGCCGAACGACAAATGATCAAATCAACCTTGTAGGTAACAATGTATTTCATTGTTGCACTCGATGTTATGCTTCAAATTCTTTAATCTATTTTCCACTTTCAGACATATAGATTGTAACAAGTTGACATTGGTGATGATCAGCGTGAAATTTGCGTAAAGAAAAAAAGTAATTTGAATTTGGTATCATAATTAAAGTATAAAAATTTAAGCTTTCGAATCGACAAGGTATACCACAAGACTGAAAACTCGTTGAAAATGTAATATTGTCGAGTTCAAAATTACCAATACGTTAAGAGTGTTTTTTACGTCTAATAAAATTATTATATATTTTGTTTCTTGATTGTTTACTATCAACCTGTCGTTCTCAACTCTTTTTTGAAACCAGCTAAAGTTGAGTGACAATAATTCTATGAATATAATTCCTCATAAATTATGTAAAAATTACGCTGAAAGCATTGTTTGTACAAGAGTAATTTTGAAATATTTTCATTTTTAGGTGGCCCTTTTAAACTGGATTTTTGCAATGTAATATAAATGAGATATTTACATAAGTGTGCTAACTTCACGTGGATTGTTCCCTATATATTTATATTTAATATTCTATTTTCTTTCATTAATTTTGTCAAAAATGTATGATAAATTATAAAATAGAAAAGTGCAGCAAGCTCATATCCGTATAAATCCTATATTTTGTAGCGTTATGTCAGATTTGTTTATATGCTAAGTGCAGGAGTTAGTTTGCACTGCATTTATCAGATAGAGTTATTGCCGGACTCTTCACTGCTCTGTCGTCATGTTTTTAAAAATGTTCCAACATCGGTTTTAAATTTTATGAAATGAAAATTAAAGCAATTTTTGCAATATAAAAGTTCGAAAAATAAAATACAGGGGATATTTATTGGAATATCGAGAATTTTAGTATGGACATTCGATATCAAATTGACGCCCGTGTTCATATGCTTTTTCGAAAGCATGTTTTTTCTATTGAGATATTTTTTGCATTTGTTTTATATTTACTTTAATACTCTCGTTGCCTGAAAGTTGTGAAATTTAAGTCTGAGATATTTTACCCGTTTCCATTATTTAATAGATTTTTTCTAATAATACTAGGATAAAGTACTTATATATGGAACTATTTATCGCAGAGATAAAAAATTTAATCCCAACTATAAATTCGCACACGAAAATTAAGAAATAATGACAAAGCATATTATTAATGATTTATACTCACACGAATTATTTGTGCCAAGCTGGGGAATTTAAATATAATTAATTATTATAAATATTTTAGATCGAATAGGAACTTATCTGTGCTTAAAAGTCTACCGCCAAAGTTCTTGTCATAAATTTTAATAATTGTCACAATAAATTACATTTTTTAGAATAATAAATCTTTAGTAAAATAAAAAAATCGAAAATATCGAAATACAGTGAAAAAGAGCCTCAACGCATGTTTTTTCTAGTTAAAAAATTGTTTACCTCTACTTTAAATAAAAAGAAAGTAATTTGATGTGTTCCATCCAGTCCCACTACCATGCTGCTTCGACTTTTATTTGCAGGTTGTAAAAGCTAGACCAAATCGATTAGTTGAAGGATTATTTACTGAGAAAGAATAAAAATTATATTCACGAAATGTGTTTTTTAAAGTAAAAAGATCATTAGTAATTAGCCTGCTAAGATACATTACTGTTGGAATTATCAAAATGTAGTAATTATTTAAGAATTGGTTTAATTAATTCTAAATATAAATCTATTCTCAAGATTTTTAATCATGGAAGTTTGCGTCATTTTAGACCACGTTTTCTAAAACTATTAGCATAATACGTTCTTTCATTTATTAATGAAACTTACGATTAAAGTTGAAGGGAAAGTACTTAAGTTTTAATACTAAAGGGCAAGACTTTATGTTTTTTCAACCTATTCATTCAATATTGATGATTTTAAATATTTCTTATTTCTCTTTATATTCTGAGACTTATAGTCTTCCTACAGCATATTTTATTGTCATTACATTTTCTAAGTCATCTAAAAGTCTTTGAACTTTAAAGAAATTACAAAAGCTTTAAGATTTACTTTCTTTGAAAATTAAGTTTCTTTAAAACCAAGTCACAGAAAGACTACTGACAAGTGTGTGACTGTTTTACTGAGTTAACGCTTTATAAAAGTGAAAAGTTTTTTTTCCTTGTTTCTCTTCAATAAGTTTTCCTCTGAAGAGAGTTTGGATTTTTTAAAAACAAAATTCTTTTTATGATTAAATAGACAGAAATTGTTCTTCAAAAAGTAGCACTATAGCTTTTTCTTAGTAATTACTAAATATTTAAGGTTATTATATACAAATTCCACATTTAAAAATTTGGAGAAAAATATATTTTAATTCTATCTTCCTCACGCAAGAATTTTGCTCGACTAACTTTGCTATTTTCAAAGAATTATATTTTAACAAAAAGTAAGCAATGCCAATTTTAATTATAGGTTTTTAATATTGAACGAATTAGCCAATTATTTCTGTTTTAAATTAACATAAAATGTTCAACCTAAAATAAATTTTGGTTGCTAATATGCACCAAAAAATGAATTTATAATTAAAGAAAGCTTATTTCTGAGTGCACTGTCACAATAATATATGTAGAAATAATTTTTTAGGTCTATGTAATGCAATTTTATTTAATTGTAAAGCGATTTTTGAATGTAAAAATGTGGGTTATCATAATTGCAATAAATTCCTTGAATCAAAAGTGATCAAAAGTTTGTTAAAAGTAAATTTTACAATGAGTTCTAATTTGATTTTCGACACTAATGAACCCTCATAGGAAACACAATTTCTGAATAATTTTACTTTCTCATCATTTATGATTGAGAAAGTATTAAAATCTTTCGAGATTTCAAACCTCAGTTTTAAACGAATGTCTACGTTTGGAGACCCCTTGAAGTCAAAAATCATGTTTTAGCTCTGGCATCTATTTGTCCGTCCGTCCGTTCGCAAACACGATAACTGTCGTAAAAATGAACAGATGAAATCAAGCTTTGGCACACTTTTTCGGGTGCTAAAAGAAAGAAAGTGTTCGTTAACGAGCAGTCCTTGACCAACTATCATGGTATTATCCATCGAAAATTCTGTACAAAAATAGAATTTTTCAATACAATGGCAAACGACGGCAGATAATTAAAAAAAGTTTGAATCAAGAATTGTAGCTTTACAAAATATTTACAATGAATCGAAAATCCTAATTTGAAGCCAAAAGTCGATAGATTCGTTAAAAAGTTTGTTCAAATTTTGAGCCAACAAACATCAGATATGGAAAAAAGTTCAAAGGACGTACCGCAGAATTTTTAAAAAGTACTACAAAATTTCTTTAAATCATTTTTTATAAAAGTCGTGATTTTTGGTTTGTGTATTGAAAATACCATGAGAGAAATCGATCATTCAATTTTTGAGCCAAGCAATGCGAATTATGAGGTGATTTTTAAAAGGGAATGTTTAAAAATTCCTACAAATTTTCTTTGAACCATTGTTCGACGGAATCGTCGTTTTTAATTTATTTATCGAAATTGATATGCAAAAATCGAAAATTCTAACAGCACGCCAAAAAATGTGAAAAAACAATTAAAATATGTAATTATATGTTATATCTGTAGTATTTTGGTAAAGTTTCATTCATTGATACATAGATTTCATAATAGAAACAGTTTTCTTTATATTTTTAACATTTTAGTTTGCTACCTTTTCGAGAATAATGTAATTTGAAAATTGCGGATTAAATAAAAAGTATCAAGCTGCCACACAAAATTTGTTGAACATCTGGAATAACTAAGTATATAAGTACGTAATATTTGTATTTCTTTCAGCTCTTTCTTCACCCGTTATTTATTTCTGTTTGGAAGTAAAAAGCAAAGAGATAAATTAAAGAAAATAAAAGAATTAACATTTTAATATTAAAAGTATAATTTCTCTTGAATATTTAGCAAAGATATTTATTTTCTTCAATAAAAATGTGTACTTCACTGAAACCAGAAAAGACCAGTGGATCTCAAGACCAACGGTTTCTGCTCTTTCGTTGCAGTGTTCTTAGCGTAAATCACCGCTTGGTTTCTAGCCTCTGCTTTTAGAAAGCCCCACGGTTATTTTGGCCCGCCTATCACCACCTCGCTTTACCGACAGTAGTCGTCTGACAAGCACCAACTCTAGAAATTTTCATCTACTTTTTTCTTTTCGAATTTTTTCATTATCTTTTGTAAAAATAAATATAACAACATGTTGATTTTCTTTGAAGATCTACTTTTATTGACTAATTAAATTTAAAATAAATGCAAAATTAAACTCTAAAAAATTGATTGGTTGTTGCGCAATTCGAGAATAGCTTTATCAATTTAATTTTTTCTGGATGAAGGGTCAGCAATTCTAAATTGAAAATAATCTTCAGATGTTTTGATAGGTGTAAGGGTAAAGAAAGTATTGATGCTTCTTATTTTTATTTTCTTTATTCAGCATACTAATGTCCATATGAAAATCACCAATTAGTTATGACAGTATTTTCATCAGCCTTGTTTGTTACGTATTTCAAAGCAACACGATCCTTCTACAGAAGAGCAACCTTAAACTTACTTCGATCTGTCATCCTATCACTCAAGAAGGAAGAGCGTAAACGAGGTCGACGTTGTTTTCTAACCACACAACCACTGCATCAACATCTATTTGATGTCTTTTCCCTCTTTTGATACAGCTGGAAGTTCTACTAATCTCGCAATTCGTTAATCTCTACCTAGCAGACAAAAAAAAATGTTGAGAATTTTTATTTCCAAATACCCACCTAAAATTTGCCTTATAGTTTTCTGTAAGCCTTAACATTGTATCAAAAATCAACAAATTTTGGACATAATGCTTGTCTAGCTTCACCCCATTTTGCGACACAAAAAACGTTCCAACAGTTAAAAATTTTCCAGTTCCTGAAACTCTTAGAAGGAAGTGAAGCAATCTTAGCAACTTATAAAATATTCTGAACTCATTCAAGAATTTTGAAACCTCTAAACTTAAGTGGAAAAGACCCTTCATTCCGGGCTGCCCGACTTGTGAGGTCTTTCGTCTGTCCTATTTCCAGCAGCGTTTTCTTTGTTTTTCTAAACGTTTTCTTAACTAACGTGCTCATAGCTTGCAACATTGTAAAGGGGAGAAACTGATAACCAAGAAGGCTTGCTTGGCGAAGAACAACTCGACTTAGGGACTAAAGACCATTAACCATCAACCATTAGCAAAGATTTAACGCGTCGAGCACCCGCTAGCTGAAATAACATTAGTTTCATGAGTTTGATGCGGATCTTTTATCCTCCTTGCTCGTGTGCTTCGATGCTCGTTTGACGGCGTCACTATGGTCGATGTGGCGGTGTTAGCGAATATCCTCAGTGTAAAATTGTTCGATGTGGGCCGATGCGTGGGTGCAACAGAGTGCGAAGGGCGAACAGCGGAAACAGACGTCAGAATTTCTTCTTTCGTCAATATTACGTATTCGAGCTTCGATGGGAGGCACGCAGAACCGAGCTTTATTAATTATCAGGAAAAGGTCTTAGTTAAGGCTAGACGAATGATCACCTGTGCTATTAACATTGGCAAATGTCCACTCATTATCATTCATTCCTATTTATTGCTGCCTATCTTCTCCGAATCATAATGAGTCTAAAAGGCATAGTTAATTATGTAAAAATAGAATATTTAATGGCTGAAAAAGATTTGCTAAGTATGTGACATATAGTAAAAATCAGTTTGTAAAGCGGCAGCAAGCACCCTCACTTAAAGGTTTCATATGAATGGGCACAATTATGATTTTTCCGCTCTTTTAGGAAATTTTAATATCCGTATGTTGGTTTACAGTTAAATTTACAAATAATTTTTTATGTTGACCCAAGGAATTTATGAAAGAATTTGTTCGCTTTTCCTGAAAATTTTAATTCGTGTTCACAGGTTCATTTCAATTGAAAAGGGCTACATTTGTGATGTTCTTGCATAGCTATGCTATGATCTGAATTTAGCTGCGGATTCTCAATATTTTTCTTCGCATTAAATACGTGAAGCACATCTGAATACAAAAAATTAATTGGTTGGACCTAATAGTTTTCGCGCTAGGCGTGGTAGTTATGTTATTTTGACTTCAGATGTTTTTGCATAGCAGCGATATGATGATCAATTCCCTCACGGTTCTTAGCATTTTTCATCGCATTAGACGCGTGAAACACATCTCCACGAATATTTCTTGTCCTAGACACGGTACAGAGTCATTTTAAATAGAAAGGGAATAGAATAGGGTATAGAAACGTTTCGAAAAGTGTTTTTGTCAGGGTCTTCACTATGTATCCTGGCGTTGGATACATAAGGTACATTTCCAAAAAAATGAGGGCGATAGACCTAGATTTTTTCGCTCTAGGCATGGTAAAAGGGTTCTTTTGAGCCTGGAAGCGTACACTTTTATTTTATTACGTAGAAATACTTTGATGAATATTCACCTCTGAATTCTCAATATATTGCATGAGGTTTCTCTATAAAACCATTAAAATTATTATATTAGTGGGGTTCGATTTTGAGTTTCCAGAAGAATTGCAGTTGAAACAAAACCATACATAGTGAAATTGGGAGTTTTTTATATTGATGCCAGGAATCTTGCTCTCCTCTAGAGGAAACTAGAAGAGTACGAATGGAATCATAAAGGTATCGTAAATGTTTCTCCGAGAAAAGTTTAGCTGTACTCCTGCGTAGCTCAGTTGCTAGAACAGTCGTCCGGTAAACGGAAGATCCTGGGTTCGAATCCCAACGGATTCAAAAGACGTTTCCTTTTTCACAAAAAGTTTTTATTTCAATAATTTATCTTTTAAGTAAAAAATTAGACAGTCGTTTTGGCCGGTCTCCAGAAAAAGGATACCTTTAAAGAATGTACTAATTTACATTTAAAGTAGGTACATACTAAAATTAAGGTGTACAGAATGAAAGAATGTAAAAGTATAAAAGTAATAACATTTTTTATTCATTACTATCATTCACATTAGTTATGATAGAATATAATTATCAGCTTTATGTTGCTTCTATTCTCGAAGTCTAAAATATTAGAAATTAAAAATTTAAGTCCTAAGAGTGACAACATGACCAATTTATCATTTTCAGTATTTAAACTTATTAACAATTTAAAACGAAATCAATTAAAATAAAACTACTTTGAGTTTTGATTGGCTCTGATGACATATGACGTCAGAAGTTATTAGTATCTCATTTTTCTTGCATACAAAACATAAATAATACCTAATTATTAACATTATTAAATAAAGCTAATGTTTTAAATATGTAAATGTTTGAATATGGCAAAATGGTTAAAGCTTCCTCTAATTCCAACGGGCTGAAAATTTATCAGGCTTATAAGGAAAAACCTGGTATGAAAAAATGACAAGGTGAAACTAAGAATACCTCTCCAAGTTCGGTTATATTTGGTTGCAAAGATCACTGCAGCATAAGTATTTCTTCATATCTTTGTAAAAAATAGTTTAAAAGTCCATTCTTTTCTTAAAGCCAGTAAGTGTCTGATATTATTACTTATAATATTTGTTGTTATTTTTATGTAAATATAGACCTGGAGTTTTCTGATCTCAAACCGTCAAAAGATAATCTGGGTTTGTAAAACAATTTTTTTGCACGAATGCTCCGATTGTAAGTTGTTTAAAAAACATCAATAAATAATTACAAGTTATAGCAAAAATAGTATCAATGAATCCCACAATATAATACATTACAACGATTATAAAGATAAATAATATTTTTGGTCAGCTACATCTACGTCAAAATAAGTAATAAAAACATAGATTCAGTCTGGTATACCTAATTTCTATATATCCTCAGTGATGGACTGGCATAGGGGCGCAGCGGGGGTTTCCCGGCTGCGCCCTCCTTGATTGGCGCCACCTTAGTTATGCCAAGGCGCCCAAACATATTGTATTGTTTGAACAAGTAAATATATGTTAGAATGCAATGAAAAGAGTGAAAAGAATATATAATAATATCCACGATTTACACTTGTACTCCTATAAGTAAAACCAGTAAAGTAAAAAGTCTTCTTAAATTTCTTTTTACCCATATTATTGCTAAGAAATTCCCTAATGCATGTTTTGGATTCTATTAACACAAATATTTTAAAAATTAATAACAAATTATTCTTATTGAAACAGTGAAAGTTAAAGGAATATTCTTTTCATCAACTACATTACGTTTTTTAAATTCATTTGTTCCCGATGCAATCCAAAATAAATTTTTTGATTAAAAATGTATAGGACAGCTAAATGAATTTTATGGGCGCTCGCTAATATATTTATTTTTTACATATGTTAACTTTCGATGGTGCCTATACGTACCTTGAGGGAGTTTCCAGATGAACGCATTTATGCAAAAAGTATGACTCAATTTTCGCTTATAAATATTAAAGGGGGCAAATAATTTAATTTATTATAAAATCTCGACTAATCATCGGCTTATTTAATTATTCTAGTAATTGTTAAGTTTAAACTCAATTTTTATATTAAAATGTCTTCTTACTAGTCGAAATTTTCTCTGAAACAATTTATTAGCTTACATTTTAAGAGTTCGGATCAAAGGATTATAATAATAAGAAACATAACAAAAAATAACAATTGGTTGAACTCTTAGACGAAAAACAATCTGCTCGCTGCGCGGGCACATTCTTATTGCTTTCAAGTTGCATGCTCGGTCTTTGTAATTCCCGACATTTGTGCACAAACGTTTAAAAATTAAAGGGCAAAGCATCGACAAAACTGTAATTTTGTGATTACGAATTATTTTTCACTGTTAGAAATATGTTGAAAATTCAACCCCTTTAAACCACTTTTGTGGTTGAAATCTCGTTCATTCACAGAATCGAAATAAAATTCAATCAAATGTAATTGATAATTAATGAAGATGCGCATCCACCCATGCGCCATCATACTTCTCGCGACGCCAGACCCCAACGTGACAAAGTCCCACGACTCCTTCTTACGTAGTGAGATCCATAAAAATCACAAAGGTCATATATATAATATACTTCATTAATGGTAATTTCAATGCATGTACCTTTTATGCTTATTCTTTAAAGCTGTTTATTTTTCTAAATGTTATATATGCACTTTATTTATATTATATAATAGTATATAGATAGGGTGTTTGTTTACTCTAGGAGCCAGGGGTAGACCTGTATACCGTCATAGGTCCTGCCGATTTCGATGAATCAGTTTTGAGATAATCGCATTAATTTTTTTTTTTAATCAATCAAGTAGCCCGTTTAGAATTTTATAATTTTTACTATTTTTCTTTCGCGGTCGTCTGGTGTATATGTTTACGAACACAAAGTTCCTAAGCCAGATTTCGACTGCTTTAAATGTTAATTCAGAAGATGAACAATCAAAGAGAAATGTCAGAGGAATTGAAATGCACCAATTTCTACGTAAATATTAATCCGAAGACAAAATGTTTGAAACAAAAGTGTTACTACTTGGCCAGGCGGAACTTTTTTTAATGTGTAAATTTTCAATAAAAGGGAAAGATTTCGAAAATTCGACGATAATATAGATGACAAAAGTCTAAAAGTGTCCTTTTTCTCGTAAATAGTTGATTTTATCGAAAAATATCAAGTAACAAAACTTACTATTTTGACTGAGCACTATAAATTTATCTGAAGCTCTTCATTCAAATTTATTTATTTACTAAGTTAATGCAAATACTTGAATACATAAACTTTATTCCATGATATCATTGGTAATTATAAGTGAAATCTTGCAACAAAAATTGGGTTAATAGTATGAAAAGGTACAAAAATATTTGTTTTCTAAAATTACGGAAAAAACAATTATTGTATAAAGTAGGTGCGATTATAAATTGAGTCTCGATCGTAGCTTCTAACTGAGGTAGAAAGTTGTAATTCAGCTCAATAATTTCCATACATTTTTATTAATTAAATGGCTGTATTAACAACTTTGTAACATCTATACTTTATTTGTTACAGCGCTTTCTTTTTTTAAGTAAAAAGTAAGCGGAATTTATTACAGTATTTCAGCACCCCTTTTGAAAGTGAATGATACGGCAATAAACGGCCCAAAAGTTTTCCCACTGCCCCAAAGGCGTCGGGACGTAGACAAACCATTTTGTGGGCCTCTGCCTTGCCTTGAATGGTTTGTCTACGACTTTACGTCCCGACGCCTTTGGCAGTTGAAAGACTTTTGGGTCGTTTATTGCCGTACCATGCACTTTCAAAAGGGGTGCTCAAATACTGTAATAAATTGTCCCTACTTTTTACTTAAAAAAAGAAAGCGCTGTAGCAAACAAAGTATAAATGTTACAAAGTTGTTAATATAGCCATTTAATTAATAAAAATGTATGGAAATTTTGATCTTAAATACAACTTTCTACCTCAGTTACACGCAGAAAAAAGAAATGTAAAATTTACTAATCAAGAATTGTAAAGGGTTTCTTGTAACCATAACAGTATAAACTGCTCTTAATAAGAGGGTGACTCGCCTCTAAAGTCGCAACGCAACCTATCCGCGCGGAGCACCGGTTGAATTCACGACGCAATCGGTAATGAATGGATTGCATCACCTAAAAACATTCCTTTTTGAAATTTCGGTGACAGTCGTCACATTACTCCACATTCTCACTTAGCAAAGAAGGGGTTTTATAAAAACAGCACCATTTTGGATGGCACAACTTATTCACAGATCGCGTACACTTGAGAGATTATTGGAGCAAGACGTGTTTCTGTTCCGTGACTGTTTCAGTTGACATATAGATATGATGTGAATGCTACAACTTTTGTAGTGTGTCGCGATGGCATGGTTGCGTATTCAGAAGTCGTTCCCGAGTTCACCACCCTCAATTACAAATGCATTTCAAAATTATTTTACAGATCGCAACTCGTATACTAGTGTAGTGGTTAAGACTGTTGACTTGCGTGATTATATTTATGCGTTCGAATCCCCCCCCC
>NC_046664.1:89152785-89154639 GCF_010883055.1 Belonocnema kinseyi | reverse complement strand
AGATAATTCTAAAAGAATGTGGTGCAGAAGAGACGCTAATAGACACATGGGAAAGAAATCGGTTAAGATGGTTCGGACATGTTGAGAGAATGCCAAATGAACCACTAACGAAACAAGTGTATCAAGATAAAGTAAATAGCAGCGTACCCAGAGTTAGACCACGAAAAGAATAGTTAGAATGTGTGCATGAGACCCTAGTTAGAAGAGACATAAGTAGTCACAGAAACACGAGAGCCTGCATGAAAAAATGCATGGACATAAAAGAAGATAGAGAAGTATGCCAGGCCAGGAAAGTATGGCGGCAAATAGTTAATAAAAAGAGTGTCAGTAGAGTGAATGACGCCTGAAACAAAAGACCTTGGCCACTAATGGACCCAAGTGGGGAACCTTACATAACAACTTCGTGAGGTTCTTCGCTTGGGGTGATTGCTAGAGAGATTGATCAGCAACCTGGCTCGGAGCAGTGTTGCGGAACGAACGTGTTATTTACTTAAATAGCACGAGAATTCTGGATCAATCTGAAAAATCTCTATCCCTTCCACACACTACTCCTTTCCCCTGCCGAGTGAGTCACGCCTACCCCGAAAGGGAAATGGCTTAATGGTGTAATGTAATAATATCCGAAAATATTTATAAGAAATAACCGTGCTCTTATTTATTAATTATTTTTTAGCAATACTTTTTCACAATTTATAGTAGTGTCTTAACTATAGTCTACGCCGATAACATAATTCAGATCTCTTTATATTATTCGTTAAAGTGGCATGATAATTCGTAAATACAGTATCCAGGGACTGTGCAGAATAAGGACTGGATCGGTAAAATCTAGTGATCCGCAGGTTAGCACCACTTGAGAACCATCATTGATAGTCATTCTTATTTTCCTATAATTGTAACGTTTACTGAATTGTCATGTTGTCCAAATACGTAGTAGGAAGATCGGTAGATTTAACTTGGTTTTCAGTGAAATGTAAGGTTCTTTTTTCTGCGTGTAGAAGCTGAGATCGAGACTCAATTTATAATTGTCCCTAGTTTATACAATAATAGTTTTTTCCGTAATCTTAGAAAACAAATATTTGTGTGCCTTTTCATACTTTTAACCCAATTTTTGTTGCAAGATTTCACTCATAATTACCAATGATATCATGGAATAAAGTTCATGTATTCAAGTATTTGCATTAACTTGGTAGATAAATAAATTTGAATGAACAGCTTCACATAAATTTATAGTGCTCAGTCAAAATAGTAAGTTTTGTACCTTGATATTTTTCAATAAAATCAACTCTTTTCGAGGAACACGACACTTTATACCTTGTATAGATTTTTTTCATCTATATTATCGTCGAATTTTCGATATCTTTCACTATTATTGAAAACTTACATATTAAAAAAAGTTCCGCCTGGCCAAGTAGTAACACTTTTGTTTCAAACATTTTGTCTTCTGCATTAACAATTAAAGTAATCGAAATCTACCTGAGGAACTTTTTGTTCTTAAACATTCACACCAGATGACCGTGAAAGAAAAATAGAAGAAATAATAAAATTGTTAGCGGTCTACTTGAATAATTAAAAAAAAATTCAAATGCGATTATCTCAATATTGACCCATTTCTCGAAGAAATACCCTCGATTTTCGAAATCAGCGGAAAATTCTATATAAGATGCAACATCGAAATCGACAAGACCTACGACGGCATACAGGTCAACCTCTGGCTCCTAGAGTATAAAGCTCCTTCGGCTTTAACGAACACATTCTCATCACGTATCTCGTGCTTCACCCTCGATTTTTTTTCCAAAGTGCGAACTTTTCTACATTACGTTCAACACTATTATATCAAATGTTCAAAAAGTTATT
>NC_046664.1:89139004-89152775 GCF_010883055.1 Belonocnema kinseyi | reverse complement strand
TATACTCCTTAGAAACACTTTTTCCTTTTCTCCGATGACCTTTTCTTTAGGAGTCGCCCCCAGTATTGGATCCCCGGTCGCGCCCCTAGGTACGCAGTCCGCCACTGTATGTCTTTATAATCAAGTTGCACAAAATTATGTATATATGTGAATATTTATAAAAGCATAAAAGAATATTCAGTGGTTTTTAATAAATTGACCCAATTAGTAAATGTTGCATGTTTTGAGGTTAGAAAAGTCACATGTCGCTGTTGACATACAAATAACAAAATCTCCTGAAGTATTAAGATAAGTATCTTACTTGTATTAAAAAAAGTTATTTATAATACTATTTTTTACTACAGAAATAAGAAATGCTTTCGCTAAAGGCTAAAGTGATCCTTGCAACAAAATATAATTGAAGTTAGATAGCATTCTCTGGTGTTACGCTGTTACGTTGCATCATTTTGAACCACTTTTTTGTCAAACTTTCGCGAAACATATAAATAATTCGGAAGTCGTTTTTGTACTTTTTTGATAATCAGGTACAAAACATCCACAATAAGCACGATTTTATTATATTTTTTAAAAAGAAATTCTTATTCTTGTACTGCTCTGTGCATAACTTCTGATGTCACATATGTGACGTCATCATGGCGCGGAAATATCGACATTTTAAATCATACTTTCTATTTAATTAAATTTATAAATGAATAGAACTACTTTTTTATTTAAAGATATACTATGATTATACTTTTCCTATTTACTTCGACATAATATAGTTTCAAAAATTTTGGAATCGACTCAATTGAAAGGTTTAAAAATTCAACGATGATCAATTCCAGGATCGCAAAACTATAAAACTGAAATATAAAGTATTAAGATTTCGTCAAATACAAATTAACGACTCATAAAAGTTTAATTAAAAATGGTTCAACATTCTGTATTAATAGTGAAAATTTAAATGCCTTAAAGCTTAGTGAAAATTAAAAAAAGTAATCAATTTTAAAGTTACTTCCAGGAGTAATTGAAGCGAAAAAAAATCAAGAGTCGAGCTTTTGGTGACCTTTGAATTGATAACCTTATTTTAAAATATGCTTTTAAATTCACTGCCAAATCATTAAAATACCTTACTGCTTTAATTCAGTTATGCGCTTCTCATGGATATACATTTTGAAATTAATTTTCTGACGTTCCAATTCATTTTTTCAAACAATTTTGGAGATTTTTATTCCCATTGTGCTTTTTCATTAATTTTACATCAATTCAACAAGCGAAAATCTAATCTGTTGTTTCTCTTAATGTAACTACACGGTCTTTTATGTCAATTATTTTTACTGCTATTTAAACGCTTCCTTTTATGTTTTTAAGTTCATTCTTTGCAAATTTACTGATCTTTATGTAAGCGATTCTGCAAATAATAATAATTGTCTATGTGAAAATGAAATAATGAAAGAAAAGATCAATGGTATTCGAATAGAAACCTTTAAATCAAAGTAGGTCACTATTTGAGAAATAAAAATTTTTTTGTTGCCACACCCTACGTCTATGTTATATATAGAACACTTGTAGGAAAGAGAATTTCAGAGATCACTTATAATACTTCTTGTGCAACAAAAAAAGTTATTCCACTTCCGCTCCGAATTATTCCAAACATTGCATATCCAGTATACCAACAATACTATATAAATGATTTTCTGTTCTCTCATCATCATAAAAATTAGAAGATTGTTGGATGGAGACTTTCTCTATGTTCTCAAAATTCTTATTAGAAAATGATATTAAAAAATGTCGTCGACTATACTTAAAGTGGTTGTCAGAACTGCTGACCAATCTAGTAAAAGACATTTGTCATAGAGAATATTTTCCACTATACATACAGGTTTATTGTTGCATATCATAGGTACCGACGTTGCTGAAAAATTAACGATTGTATAAATAAGATATTTAATTCTACATATTATCGGACATTATCAATTGTTAATTTAATTGTAGTAGGGAGGTATTATCAAATAGATATATATGTTTACACAAAATTGTTGTCTCACTACCAGTTTGACCTTTCTAACTGCTCTCCATACAGTCCTACATGAAAAGGTTTATTAAATATGTGACAACATTGTATCGAAATTAGCCTGTTATGAGTGATATAGATAAAATTGTTTACCTTATTTAATTATATAGAAAAAGTCTCATAAGATTACATTAGATGTTAGTTTCCCTCACTTTTTACTGACAGAAAATATTAATCATTCATTATTAATATCGATTACGTTAGGTTCTTCTAGATCAAATAAACATGGGCAAATCGTCTGTTTGAGAAACAATTTTTTTTATGATTGAGCCCCTTTTAGTTTTGTTGCATGCATTAGAAAGCAATTTCAATATCAGAGCAGCACATTTTTGCAATGCATAGAATGATAAACCATATATCCATGATTGTACTGATGAGAGAATTTTCAATTCGACGTCAAATTGACCATAAACTTTATTACTTAATCTTTGGTTTTTGATCCAAAAATTAATTTATTGTTCACTAATTCTAAACGGATAAAATATTAGCATTGAATTAATCTGTCTGAATACGGACGATAGAGTACTTTCTTTTATTATTATTATTATTATTATTATTATTATTATTATTATTATTATTATTATTACATCATTAAGCCATTTCCCTTTCGGGGTAGGCGTGACTCACTCGGCAGGGGAAAGGAGTAGTGTGTGGAAGGGATAGAGGTTTTTCAGATTGCTCCAGAATTCTCGTGCTATTTAAGTAAATAACACGTTCGTTCCGCAACACTGCTTCGACCCAGGTTGCTGATCAATCTCTCTAGCAATCACCCCAAGCGAAGAACCTCACGAAGTCGTTATGTAAGGTTCCCCACTTGGGTCCATTAATAGCAAATATTTTGTCGTCCGTATACAGACCAATATTTCCTTGATTCAATGCTTATTTCTTTTCCGTGAACACATAATAACTAATAAAGTATAATTTGTTTAAATACCCTAATAAATCAATTTATCATTAATAGATGATGAAATGTTCACTAAATACGATAAGATAAGATTGATTGAGTTAGAAACAAAAATCTGTACGGTTCCGTTTCGTCTCACACACTTTTCGAAATGTACTATTAATTGTTTCATATATAGCAGCGGTATCTTTCACAATATAACTAACTGAAAAAATTTCCTCATAGTCAAAGATAAAAAATGAAATTTTCTCAAATTTGTCGAAAATTTTTTAGGGGCTGAACTACCCCAAAATTCTTTGATATTGAACGGAAAATAACTAAACAGACATTATTTTAACCCTAAAAATCTAGAAAAAATATATGTTACAAGCAACAATAAAGTAATTTTTACATTTTTTTTATTTTTAAGAGAAATTAATTTATAAGGTGTAACAAACCTCAAGTGCATTTTATTGTATTCCTACAAGCCAAAGTAAGTTTCACATACAAACCCGATACGAGAAATTTCTTCACAAAGAGGGTTCAAAAATGTAAAATTCTCGATTTAGTAAAATAATTTTATAGGGGTAAACTACCCCAAAATAAGTTACGAGTATATATGAAAATGGCAAAATAGGCGTAAATGGAAGCTAAAACTCTGAAAAAAATGTGTTACACACGATAATAAAATAAAGTTCCGTATTTTTGCATTTTCCTGATAAATTACTTTGTAGGGGGTAACCAGCCTTGAGGAAATTTAATGATGTTTTTTATATATCATAGTAACTTATTTTGGGATAGTTTACCCACATACTTGCACCTATTTGGTCATCATAGAAAAAATAAAAGATAAAGATTACCTCGATTCCATGTGAAAGATTCACCGCAAAAAAATAACCTTGTCAGATAAACTTTACATGAATCGAAGATAATTTTTTATATTTAACCCTGCCTGGATAATCTTTCGCCTTATAATCTCTCCATTTTTATTCGGGTTGTAGCGAGAATGACGACGCCAGCGCTATCTATCGTCGTTTAACTTCATCAAATTCGAGAAAAATGGGGGTTCCCAACTGTCAGTTGCTTTTTGTGCTTTTTTCTAAATGGTATTAAATAAGTTCTAATTCGTCTACAATAGTGTAATTTATTTCGAAGGAGATATAACAGTAAGCAACATTTTTTTCGTGTTTTCTGTTCCTTATTCTTCATCTTTTACCAAAATTTGCTCACTTCAGCGTGAAACAGTAGACTAAAAGTTTTGAAGTAACTCGTAACTTCTTTTGGGGTAGTTCACCCCGATAAAGGATTTGACTTAATTTAAAAACTTCTGTCTTTTAACCCTCTCTGTGATGAAATTTTTCTGTTTAGTTTTGTACGTGAAACTTACTTTATTTTGAAAGAATATATGGGTGTCAAATTTTCCGGGGGTGGGTTTTACCCCCTAAAAATCATTTTTGGCAGATTCGAAAAAATACGTGTCTGTTAGGTTATCCAGTATTGCAACAATTGTCTGAAACAAGAAAATCGGATTGGACACCTACCTGGGTTCTCTTATTAGTTACGATCTCTTAAAAACAGGAAATATTTTTGGTAAAAAAAAATCAAAAACATTTTCTTTCAACATTTCTGTAAATACCATACTGTACAAAATGACAATTGTTTTTCTCAAGATGACGTTGATGCCTTAATTTTATCGTGGATACTATATATATATCAGAAGCACGTCATACATTAAGGAAAACGATTTGCAAAAAAAGAGCTTCTCATTTGAAAATTGTGCTGGATAAATTTTGTTTTTGCGTTCAGCTATTAATCTACCCACGCACTTTCTCATGTCTCATTTGTCAGGTTCGTATCACGTTCCAGATGTGATACCATTCCAGACTTTTGTAGTAGTGTGGCGACGATATTTGGTAAGCGATTCTTATATATTTTTAGCATGTGTCGTAAGCTTCGTTACCTACTTTCTGAACTGATGCGAAACAAAGTTTACAAAGTTTCCGAAGTTTGCAACATTCACTGACAATTCATGCTAAATCAATTTCACTAATAGATATTAGTGATTTTTTGCCCATTAATTGATTAATATAATGTCCAACCGAATGGATGTGGCGCGCTTACTAACAATTACGTTTACATAATGTACTGTCACATGATTCTGAAACGTTCGCCAAAATTATCTAGAAGGAACAAATATCTGGTGTAATGCTAAATTTGAAATGTTATGTAAATTTGAATGGGATAATCATGTCATTCTCAAACAATATTTAATTCATTATGGAAGAAGTGCATAGGAAGGAGGGGGGGGGGGGGGGGGGGGGGGGGGGGGGGGGGGGGGGGAGGTCAATAACTGTTGGTTCTGCATTTCTAAATACTATATTTGCTTCTTCTAGCTAAAAATTGTTAGACTTAAATTTTTAATTGTTAGGCTTGCAACTAAACATCAAAAAATTTCAATTTCAAAACCTCAAAAAGACTATATTATATTTGAAGCACAGAATTAAGGATGGGACGTTTTCCCCACATATACGCCGCTTAGACCCCATTTACAGTATTCAGACAGAACAGAAGATTTATAAATGGAATCTTTGTTATAAAATGGAAGAATGATAGTTACGACTTAAGATGATAAATTACTCGATTCTTGATACAACTGCACTTTGGGAATCGAGGATTTTGCTAATAAATTTTCTCTACTGTTAATACACTTGGTTGAAAGAGGTAAATAATTTATTGAAATTGTGAAAGAATTATTTGACATTAATTCGGCATGTTATTCCGCGCGGGTGGGTTCTTCTTACTTACGTAAGGTACGGCTACGGAGGACGAACGCGTTAAAGACTATATTAAGAGCATCCAAGATTCACCGGCTGATATATTTGGAATGGGTGGGGTGGGCAAAGCGGTCGGCGAACGATGATCGCGATGCACGTGGTGGTTTCGTTCGATGTTTATGGCACGTGCCGAGCGATACTGACACAAGTCATTTTCGTTGAAGGGAATTTTTAAATTTTGGGAAATTGCAAATGAGGAAGAAGTTTCTGGGGAAATGGCTAGAGAAAATGTCATTATTCTTAGGTTTGTCTAGGTGAGGGAAAGTTACAGTCAAGATTGGCAAGTTTGCAATTACTTCTCACATAATGTCAAAACCCTTTCATCATATTAAAAAAAATGTATTCTGTTATCATTTAAGACTTATAAATTGTTTTGTGAAGTGTAAAAGATGAGAGGTGGGGTACTGGGTGATTGCAAAGAAGAAACCAAAGACGTGTCCAAATGACAAGGTTCTATCTTGGACAGACCTAATGAAAAGGTATAAATTTAGGGGCACTAGCGTTTCTAATATAATTAACTGGAATTCTGAAGTTTCGAGGGTTCATCATGCGAGTAAGCACCTTTTTATTTCGCCCCTCAAAGATGGAACGTTTTCATTTGGAAAAGTCGAATGGGATAATAATGCCCAGAGCGACGAAAGCTTCATGGCGAAATTTTACAGGACATTACAGGGTCTAAAAATGAATATACTACCAAGATATAAGGAAAGTATGAAATGATTGAAAAATTAATAGAACTGTAGCAAAAAATTATATGAGATTTCGTCCAATAAAATCGTATTTCCGAACTCTGTAGATCTACGATCAAAAGTAATAATGCATGGCTACCCGTTGTGGAGTTACGAATTGTTGTAAAATTACGGTATCCATTGATGAAAAATTTGAAAAGCTACCATCGTGGGTCGAGATAATTTTACAACAGTTCGTTATTTCACAAATTACAACTATGCATTATTACATCCAACCTCAAATGCACATCGTTAGCGAATGCGATTTCACTGACCTCAATCCGATTTTATCACTTCAGATGTGGTGATTTTACAGTCAATTGTGATTTAAATGTCAAAATTCCGGCTGTTTTTTTACATTATACCTGTCAATTCGATCTCGAATGTTTTCACTTTATTTGTATTTATAATTTTATTGCCTTTATTTGATGAGCACTTTGGGTCCTCATCATGATTAATTGTGAAATATATTTGCCTCATCATAGACGAAGAATTAGTGACCTTTAAAAATTATTAAAAATTAACAAAAAAACGTTTTAAAATCAAATACTAGTGGGTACTCTGACGAGTCTCCAACATACAGCTTTTCTGTATCAGGAAGCAAACGGGAGACAAATTTCAGTATTTATTAAGACATTAAAAGGCTAACTCAAGGAAACTTAAATGAAATGATTGATAATAATATAAAGGATTTGTAGTTTATATGAGAATTAAAAAATGAATCTGTTATATTGTCCCTCCAATAAAGGATGAAATGAGAAAAATACTACAAAATTCCACGATAATCTTGCTTTACGATAAACTCGAAAAAATGTTAATTCGCTGAACAGTAATTAAATCCTTAAATCAAACGAATCGAAATGTTACATTTTGCTCTATCTGTTTCAGTCAGTTGTGCTTTTACTGGGCTGGAAAGTATTGAATAATATTTAGAAGCTTCCAAAGATTTCTGAAGTACCAAACGTTCTTTTTGGGAAAATTGAATTCTTTCTAGCAAAATAAAAAAATCTCTGTAATAACATTTTTCTGTAATGTCGGTCATGATCAGAATAATTTTCAAAAAACTGACATTTTTCAGCAGTTACTTAATTACTGTTTTTATATAATAAGGAGTTTAATATTTTTTCTCCACGTATCAATACATTGTTGTGTATTTTTCCTTCAAATCATTTAAAAATAAACTGAAAGTAGCTAATGCAATAGGAAATGTGCAGAAGAAACCTGAAAGTAAAATATTGTTCCGATTATATAATTCATACTTCAAGTTAATTTTATAAATTAGTAATTTATTCAGCAATAACAATACCCTTTATATTTTATGTATTATATTTTTTCTGTGTCACCCAATGTTTTTTAGAAAGTTCAATATTTTACAGTAATATTTTGTTTAAAAAATCCTTTTCTGTTTTGCATAACAGTCTCAAGTCCAAAAGTTCAGAAGTTAGTAACCGGTCAAGTTTTAATATTCCATTTCTTTTGTAATGTTTATAAATTCGTAAAAAGTAATCGTATCTGGGCGTTCTTCGCTCAGAATTCCTTGAAAAAAGCTAGAGATTTAGATAAAAATAGAGTTGTGTGGCAATTAATAAATGGGATTTTTAATTTAGATTTTAATCTAATTTAAATTTCTTAAATTTGGATAATTCTAAAAAATTAACTAGTTTTTTCATACTTTATGCTTTAACAGCAGAGGTCTTACTGAGAAAACAAAAGATTCTTACATCGCCTTAATCGCTGGTCAAGACTAAGTCACTATTGACAATAAATTCTGACATTACAAAAAGAACTACAACCATTTATGATTTTCCATTATATTTTTCAGATGCGCGGAGTTGTACAACATGTGATAAAGTTCTAGGGGAATTAGAGAAAATTGACGATGACACAGATACCTTCGGGGTTGATTTTGTTAAGATCAACGACAAACGATTGGCGAAACAGTATGGCATTAAGACATTTCCCGCACTCACGTATTTTAGAGAAAAGGAACCAATTATTTACGAAGGTGAGTTTGTCTTTCTTTAAGTTTGGTCTTTCGTAAACAAATATTTGCATCTAATTAAAGGTAAATTATGGAAAGCTGCTAGATTCAGAAAAATGTGGGGTAAGATAGAACAGGCCTCTTCAAGGAGAGGAAATTCGGGAATTTTACTCCCGAGCCACATGTCTCGTTTCCACCGCCACAAAGCTCTACTGAGCCCTAGAGTTCGGAGAGGTGGTTACTCTCGTGTCACAAAAAGGGAAATCAGTCCTGCAGTGATACTTACTACCAGTGCCATTTAGGGGTTTGGGGAGTTTAAAAATAATTTCATTTTTAATTTACCCATGAACTTCACAATGAAAAAAAATTTGTTCTACATTTTGCAACCAAAAGGATACGTAAACTATTTATTTCTCATCAATAAAAGATTGATTGATTAATTATTAACTAATGAATCATACTTACAGTAATAATAGATAAAAGCACGACATTGTGTTGAACATACATTTATAAAAATATACATCATAGTATTACATTTCACTATCTCATCCTAATGATCGAATTGTTCAGTATTGAAATGAATAATAATTAGTAATTTATTAATAAATATAGGCAGAATCTAATAATTCCAACATCTTGTATACAAATGATTTTAAATTTTTTGAAAAATCAAAACCATTATGTCACGGAAGAACACCTGGTTTCCCTAATCAGATTCTAAATCAGTTTAAAAAGAAAGGAAGATTCCGTGTGAATTTCTTAATGGGAGAGTTCCATGGCCTGTAAATATATTTTAATTTGAAATTAATGTAGTGAAATTATTATTAAAATTATGATAAAAGTCAGTAGAATTTTTTAGTGAAGCTGGAGCGGTATAATTCATTACTGAATAATTATTAATGAATCAATCTTTTTTCTCTAACAAATAAATATTTTTCATATCATTGTGGGTGTAAAATGCAGAGAAAATTTTATTTCATCGTTAGGTTTATAATTAAGTTTATTAGAAATAAAATATTTTCTAAACTCAGACACCTCAAAGGGACAGAAGACCTCTCAAAAAAAGGACCTCACCGCACTTTTAAAGGTGAGTAGAGATTCGTGGTGGTGGAAACGATACATGTAGCTCAGGAGTAAAAATGCCCAAATTTCCCTTCACTGAAAACCTCTGACATAGAATGTCACCGGTTATTATGCACTTGCACGCTGGATGGTAAGCACTAAGTGTACTAAGCAGTCACGTGAAGAAATGTTAAGCAGAAAGGCTATCGAGCTGAGGAGGCATGGCGCCAAATTTTATTGGATTCCAGCCCGAATGTTGTGGTCTTTTGCAGTGGCCTTGTCGCGGCTACGAACATCATTTTGTGCAAGACAAGAAACACAGTCTAAGAAAATGGGGAATGACATTTATAGGAATTTGCAATATTTGCACCAAGATGTCAGGCAACTGTAATTCTGTATTCAATCGCTCTTTTATGTAGAGTTCCTAATCTTTCGGTAAATTTATTCAAATTCTTTAAATACTTGTTTATTAAAAATCATTTCAGCGTTTAACTTAAAAGAAAATATTTATTTAGTATACACATAATGTTACCTAGGAAACGCTGTACTAAGACATTTGATATAACTGGTCAAGACTGAGGCTTACTGCGACTTCACATTAGTTTTTCTCAATTAATTCACGTTTTCTTACTTTCATTAGAAGCAAATACCTCCTTTCACTTGAATATTATTTTTAGGGGATCTCATGGACGAAGAGAATGTTCTGGAGTTCTTGACGAGTTTGGAAGCAATGGATTTACCTGACCGCATCGAAGAAGTTAATGCGAAGATCCTTGAAAAGATTGTCGAGGACACCGATTTCGTAGCAGTTCTCTTCTGTAAGTGTCTTTTTTTTTACCCTTTTGTAAGCTTATCAAAGCATGCTTTATTTTCAATTCCATGAACAATTCTGTAAGATCTCAAACTCATATAATATTTTAATTTTATGTCTGAAATGCTCATGAAATTAGGTATTCAAAAGGTATTTATTACAGAACATTAATCAAGAAATTCTGAAGAATTTTTCCAAGTATAATACTAGTAACGCCATTCACAATAAATATTCTTTTTTTTTTGTAAAGATTATTTTTTATAATCATTCCTCGAAAAATATATTTAGAATTAGGTCAGAATTATGCAAGTAATAAATAATCTTAAATAAATGTATGATGTATATAGTAATTACCAAAGCTTTTAAACAGGAAAAAACAGAATTGGACTCTGACCTGTGTACCGTATGTATTCATTGTATGTATATTTGTAATATTTGTAAATGATGTCTATTTAGAACATGAGAGTATACTTAATTTATTGTTCAACTAATCGTGGTTAACAATGTAATGCGTTATTGAATAACTAATTGTACTATCATGCATATCATTTATTACTTTTTGTTTAAAGATTAATAGTGTCCGATACAATTGATCCATACTTTTCCTTGACATTCATTTTCTTCAAATCACTTTTAGGTAGTCGGTGAAAAATCACTCAATATTGTCACAATCCCTTTTTATTTCCTAAAAACAGATGCATTATTACACAAAATACTTGTAAATAATACATACATGTGAACTATTTTTGTGTGTGTCAATGTGACCAGGTCCTGATACGGAGCGATGCACAGGAGCTGGTTCCAGTAAGTATACTTTTACATAAATTCTCAGGTCTTTTCTGTGAATTCAACGACTCTTCCCAAAATTTGAAATCATTATATAATTATATAATGTATTTATATCCCTTTTGTTTAAATCCGTGTTCACGTACAAAAAATTATCATGTCGAACATATATCACCTTTCATTTTTCATCTGTCTTTGTCTGTAAGAAAATTTGTATCATAAAATAAAAATTGTACAAAGTGTAGAAAAACCTTATGTCTTAACATATGCTATTTATATGTGTGTTGAATTAACAGATTACCTAATAAACATGTCCATATTTAGTTTTTAAGTTTAAAACAAATTGCATTTTTTTCCAGTGGGATGTTTTAACGAGTTATTCGTTTAATCATATGTTTTTCCTGATATTGCATTGTTACGTGTTATACAAGCTTTCCTGTATAGATAGTTACTAATAAAAGCTGGTGCTGTGAAAGCTTGAATGCATGTGATTCCTAATTTCATCAATTTTTTTAACAATGCACATTTAGGAAGAATTCATTTAAACTGTTATATATGCTATAGTATAACAAGTGTGAAGTTTGCTGTCTGAGCGAAGCGAGGGCTGCCTTCACACGAGTTGCGATCGTTGTGTTACATTCCTTGTAATGCATATTATTTTTCATAGCAAATCTATTGAAAATTATAGTTTAGGTACCTGTAGACCCTAACTTCCTACCTATCTACCTGTGTGCCCTAGGGTTAAAACAAAATGTTTCAAACCTAGGGATGCAAACACTGTGTTTTACCCCGCTCTATAGGTATCGAAACTCGAAGTTTCAATAGAGGCACTATGATAAATATATTTCATTAGAAATTAATTTTGTGTCCGCATCTTCAAGTAGAAAAAATTTCATTTCTTTCACTGAAAAATAAAACTTCACATTTTTTTGCAAAAATAGTTTAAAAAAATGTTATCACATACAATCGGTGAATTACGTGTTGTCTGAACTTCTTTGAAAAACATAATACATATTCTTCATCTGGAAATGATGCTGTGACATGTGAATACACAGCCTCCCACGTTTGAAATTAATTAAATTAGTATTATTTGTTTCCTAATTACATTTTTTATAAATAATAATAAAAATGAACTTATGGTCGTAAAAAGCGCTATCCTTCAAGGTTAATAAAAATGATAAAATTCTATATTGTTGCGATCTAAAATGCTTAAAAACTTTGTCAATAATTATAATGATAATATTCTGCATAAGAATATTGATAATAAAAAATTGGTAAATTCTGTTCTTTTAATCCACGATTTTCGGTTATTGCTTTTTGCACATGCAAAAACACCTTTCATTTTCATCTTTTCTGAACAGATTTTTGTATATGCTATTTATAAGTGTTCTTCTGAACCTTGAAGGAAATATAGGGGATTTTTCAATGCAGATATAACTGATAAACATTTTGCATTGGTGTCTTTAAATAATATAACCATAAACACAGGCTTGCTTCGTAACTGCTTCATCATATTTCTCGTGCAAGATGTAACAAGATATCTCGGCCTATTTAGCAAGTCATAAATATGTGTACATAGAATACGTAATCTTACTGGAAATACCAAACCATAAGATGCGTTAGAAATTCATGCATATTAGTTTAGCCCTAAGTTCAGCACGTCTTTTAACTTTGAGCTATGATTTTCGTTTATAAAATAAGAGAAATGTGAATCACCTGCGATAATTTTTTACCTTGGTTAAAAATGGGACAGACAAACCGGATTGCAAGAAATGTGCAAAGGCCCTTCAGGAACTGGAAAACATCGATGACGAGGCCGATCAGCTGGGTATCGGATTCGTCAAGATCGCTGACGAACGACTCGCCGAGGAGTATAATCTCGGACCGCTACCTGTTTTGGTCTACTACAGACATCAGATACCCATCGTATATGAACGTAAGAGCTTCGATTTCTCAATATTTCTTAATTTATGCATTTCTTCGTATTCCATTATATACGAGTATATATTTTTTTGCTTTGAAGTTCGCTAAATCCTTTTGCTGCTTACAATTTTGCAATCAAAAGAAATATCAAGTTTATTCTGGACTGCATTTGTTAACAAATATTTTTCTTCTTCCAGACGAGTTGAGTCGAGAAGAAGACGTTCTCGAGTGGCTGGTGGCAAATAAAAGCACGGGAGACGAGGAAGATGTTATTGAAGATGTGACTGCCAAAACGCTTAATACACTCATTGGCAACATCGACAATCTAGTTGTACTCTTCTGTTCGTATTCAAGGTTTTTTTTCATGTGTTTCAGAAAAAAGCTTTTGCCAGAAATGTTTTATTTTTTACCTTTGCGATCTTGATTATTTTGAATTTGTTTTACTTTATTTGTAATACAGATGACCATGGAGATGAGGATTCTATGCAAGTACTGCACGAACTCGAGAAAATCGATGATGATTGCGATAAGCACGGAATTCAATTTGTTAAAATTGATGATGACAGGGCCGCTAAGGAATTTGGAATTGACTCCGTTCCTGCTATTGTTTACTTTGAGAAACAAATTCCCAATGTTTATGATGGTAGGTGCTTTTTAAATGTAGTTAAAAAATATTGGATTTTGACTAAGTATTTTTTGGAAATATAATT
>NC_046664.1:89132434-89138904 GCF_010883055.1 Belonocnema kinseyi | reverse complement strand
TTTACAGGCGATATTGAGAACGAAGACGAGATTCTTGAGTGGCTGTTATCGCAATTGGAAAAGGACGAAATTGAAGATGTCACTGACGAGATGTTGGACCGTTTGGTCAAAGAAGGAAAAACTTTAGCAGTTCTGTTTTGTGAGTAACTTTCTAAATTCTAATTTATCTTCTTTTATTGATATTTTAGAAACTGAACCTAATTTTAAAATATATTTTTTATAGACGACAACAATGATCGAAAGTCTCAAAGAGTATTGAGCGAGTTGGAGAACATTGATGATGAGTGTGATCAACTTGGTGTAATTTTCGTAAAAATTGATAACCCCGAAGAAGCGAAGGAATATGGAATAGAAAAGGTTCCTAGTTTACTGTATTTTGAAAAAGGAATTCCAACATTGTACGAAGGAAATTTGGAGGAAGAAGAAAAAGTATTGAAATGGCTTGAACATCAGCAAAAGAGCGACCAAATTGAGGACCTTACTGACGAAATGCTCGATATGGTAATCGAAAAAATGCCGCATGTTGCTGTACTGTTTTGTAAGTAACAAATAAAGCTCAATATAAAAAAAATAAAGCTAAGAAATAATTCACATCTACAGACGATAAAGATCAGAAGAAGAGTCAAAAGGTTCTAGCTGAACTTGAAAATATAGACGATGATTGCGACCAACATAATATAGCATTTGTCAAAATAGACGATGATGAAGAGGCAAAAGAATACGGAATTGACGAATTACCTACCCTAGTATTTTTCGAGAAAAGGATACCTCACGTTTATGAAGGTAAACTTAAAATCTAACTATTTATAAAACACGAAATATAGAGGGAATTAACTGAAAATACAATTTTGCTAAAAATCCTTCTTCAGGTGACCTAATGAATGAAGATCAGCTCCTCGGTTGGCTTCTTCATCAAAAGAAACACAGCGAGATCCCCGAAGTGACTGACGAAATGATGGAGAAACTTATCGAAACTACTCCCTATCTGGCTGTACTTTTCTGTGAGTTTGCAAACTCTCAATCTAGAAATTCAAAATTATTGAGATAAATACTCATTGTTCTTCTCATATTTGCACTTAATTTCAGATGACAAAGATGACAAACAAGATATGAGGATATTGAACGAATTGGAAAATATAGACGATGAACTCGAAAAAGCTGGCATAGTCATCATCCGATTAGACAACGATGCAGAAGCCAAGGAATATGGTATTGATCACTTACCAACACTGGTTTATTTCGAGGATAAAATTCCGGCTATCTACGAAGGTGACCTTCTAAATGAAGATGAGGTCCTCAAATGGCTGATCGAGCAAAAGGAAACAGCGACAATTGAAGAAGTCACTGACGAAATTTTAACTGACCTCATTGACGAGCATGAATACGTCGTTGTTTTCTTCAGTAAGTAGTTTTTTTTTACTGCCTTAGATTAAATTACAGTTTTCAACATCTAATAGAGCTATTAAGAATTCAGTGATTGGAGTTTATGCACGCTGTGAAATTTCTTCGACCGTTATTATCATTAATGAGAGAACGCGTTTTATTCTGGTCATACGGTCCATATAAATAACAATGGATTCAGATGCCCATGAATCTTTATTCGTCAATTTTAATTGATATAACCGACGTACGTTTCAACCTAGTTGCAGGTCTCCTTCAAGGTCATACATCACCTAATTAAAATTTTTTTAACAATATGTAATACACTGGAAAAAATTAACAAATTTTATTTAAAAAAATTGTATTGTGTATAAATCTACCTGTCAATTTTGATATCAAAATAAAAAAAAAGACATTTCAATTGTGCTTTTGTCCTTACAAAGGAGCATAATTTTGGAGTGAGCCATATTAGCTAATTATTAGAAGTTAAATTTTTTGTTTGTTTGTATACCTAATTTGAAGCCTCAAAATTAAAATGGGCTGTAAATTATATAATATTTACTACATTTTAAAATCAATTTTAACGACAACAGTTACTTATTGTTTGGAAGGACAAACATGAACTAATGAATACATAAGAAATAAAGTCAATTTTACATGAGTAATTAAGAAAGGCCGATTTTAAAATGGAGAATTTGATGAAAAGTACGCTAAAGTAAATTGAATTTAAAAATGTTTTAAATTTTATTTAATAATTCATATATAAATCATTTTTTATAAAATAGCCGGATAAATTTTATTTACATTTAATATTTCAGTTTTCAAATTGATGAAACTTTTAATAAATTTATTTCTGAAAATAGACTCTAATATTTTTCTTTTTTGTGTATTGTTCTTACGAGGTAAAATTTTTATATTATTAATTTGAAAACCAAAATAGTGATCAAATTGCCATGCATGTTGTGACAAATCAGTATTTTGATCACATAATTCACAATCCTGTTTGTGTTCATGAATATGAGTTTTTAATCTCCTACCCGTTTCACCAATATAAATCTTGTTGTACCCTTTAAAATTTATCATATATACTAAACGAGATCAGTTTTCTTTGTTATCTTTGTATTTATTTTTAAACAAAGAAAACTTATTAAGTGTGTGGTTGTTTGAAAAATACACATTAATGCTATATTTTTTTAAACCACTTCTAAGACGCTCAGAAAGACCTTCAATATAAGGAAATGAAACCTTTTGATCATATTTATTATAAGCTTAAATCCATTTTTAATTTTTAGACGAATTTAAAAATTAAAAAATTTTTAAATCCATTTAAAATGTTTAAAATTTCCATTTTAAAATCGGCTTTTCTTAATTACTCATGTAAAATTGACTTTATTTCTTATGTATTCGTTAGTTCATGTTCGTCCTTCCAAACAATAAGTAACTGTTGTCGTCAAAATTTATTTAAAAATGTAGTAAATATTATATAATTTAGTGCCTATTTTAATTTTGAGGCTTCAAATTTCAAAGGTTTTGTGTGTTTTCTTATATAAAAAAGGACACTTCAAATTATGTATACATATAAACAAAATTTTAACTTCTAAAAATTCGCTAATTTGGCTCACTTAAAAATTATGCTCCTTTGTAACGACAAAAGCACAATTGAAATGTCTTGTTTTTGGATTTTAATATCAAATTTGACAGGTAAGTTTATACCAAATACAATTTTTTAAAATAAAATTGGTTAATTTTTTCCAATGTATTACATATGGTTAAAAAATTTTAAATTAGGTGATGTATTACCTTAAAGAAGATCAGCAACTAGGCTCAAACGTACGTCGGTTATGTCAATTTAAATTGACGAATAAAGATTCATTGATATCTGAATCCATTGTTATTTATATTGGACCGTATGACCAGAATAAAACGCATTCTGTTATCTAATAGAGCTGTCACATATACGCTTAAAATATATAGAACGCTTCATGTCCCTAATCAGGTGGTGATTGCGACGATGGAGATGAGTGTGACAAAGTACTGAAGGAATTGGAAAATATTGATGATGAACTGGACGAAACTGGTATTGTGTTTGTGACAACAGAAGATACGGGATTGGCCAAGAAACATGGTATTAGGTCCTTCCCAACACTGGCTTTCTTTAGAAATAAGGAGCCTCTGATATACAAGGGAGACATTGAAGATGAGGATGAAGTTCTTTCTTGGCTCACTGACGAAAATACCCTTGAGATTCCGGGAAAGATTGAAGAAGTGAATAGCCGAATGTTGGAGAACATCCTTGATGAAAATGATTATGTCGTCGTATTCTTCTGTAAGTTAACATCTTCAAAAGTATTGTAAAATAAAATTCATATACGTATATGATGTTTATAATTGTTACGAGATTTGTTATGCATTCCAGATAAGGAAGGTGATAAAAAAAGTCAGAAGATCCTGCAAGAACTGGAAAACATTGATGACGAATGTGAGGAAAAAGACATCGACTTTGTGAAGATATCTGATGAAGGCATAGAAAAGGAATATGATCTACCGAGCCTTCCAGCTTTGGCATTCTACAGACACAAGTTCCGGCAAATTTACACTGGAGATATGATGCACGAGGAGGCAATTTTAGATTGGGTACTGGATCTGCGCACCTCCACCCCTGACGTCATCGAGAACGTGGACAGGAAGACATTGCAAGTCCTTATCAACGATGTCGAGCACCTTGCTGTGTTTTTCTGTAAGAGCGCGTGCCCACTTCTAACAGTCCTTTTTTCCCCACCCGATAAGCGCCTATCCGTTTCACATTGTCGCGTATCATCGATATGAATACTTCATGATAGTTTAATGCGAATGACCTATCTTTTTGTTAGACGATGACAAGTGCGAGTCTTGCCCCGAGATCCTGGAGGAGCTCGAGACCATAGACGACGACACGGATAAACATGGGATTCAGTTCGTCAAGTCGAAAGATGCTAAGCTGGCTGCCGAGATCGGTATCTTCTCGTTCCCGGCTCTAGTGTACTATGAGACGGGTGTTCCAATCATGTACGACGGTAAGAGAATTTAGGCCTTTCTCCCCTTTTTTTGTTATAAGGTTATCATAGCTTTAGATTCACTTTTTGATATATAGCCATTAAGTTTCTTAGAAAAAGAGAATGCAATTAGAAAAACCTGTTGGTAGAAATATTAGCATCAGTGCAAGAACTTTTTTTGAACTATTGGCATCTGAAATGTTTGATGGCACACTTGAAAGAAAGGGAATTGAAGTAAGTATTATGATACTTCATCGGTTTAGTGAACTTTAAACATTAGACTAGATTTCCGATCCTAAATGGGAAATTATTATTTAAATAATCCTTACTATATATCTTTCTATACTTTAAGTCAGTCATTGCTCCTTTTGGCAACGAATTTGCAAAAGCTATTTGATTAATGGGTATGGTAATACTTTTAAAGAAAATTTTGTTCGCAGAATTGTGAAAGAAATAGTTGTAAAATAATGCTTCTTTACAAATCAAAAGCAGCCAATATAAATAATATTTTTCTTCACAAAACTCATACAGGCCATAAACTTTTGTTTGCTTCGGGGTATTTTATCACTCTTAAATTTACGAAAACTATTCGAAAATCCCAATTAAAGCTCTTGATTGAACTCGGAGCTATTATTGTACATTATTGCGTCCAATATCAGTAAGAATACAAAATCTTTAGATTAGAAAATAAAAAAAATCGGAAAATAGGTTTACCTTTTTAGCTATAATCTTCAATAGAGAAATTAATTATGATATTTTAGTGCCTCAAGTACACTGAATGTGGACGCTGGAAAGGCCCCTGGACTAATGAACATTAGGCTAAGTGTGGGTATTACTGCGAATGCCCAATTTACTTAGGTTTCAAATATACATAATGATTTAGAATGTTTTGAATGTATATAATGCTTCGAAACAATTCAGAAAATTATTATGTGATTTATTCGTAATTAACAACCATGATTTACAACCGTAATTTAATCAAATAAAAAAAAAATGAAGGCGGTAAGCAACCCCTACATATATTTAAAGTTGTGCTAAAAATGTTAAAATTACAGAAAAAAATTTGAAAAAATATATTTTGCACTTGAGGCAAAAATAAATTTGACGAGTTTCGCCAAAAAATGTCAAAAAAAATTAATAGGTGTGGCCGCCCCTAAAACTTTTTATTTTGTGTCCATGATAATATATACTTTCCAAGCACAAAGACAATTGGGAAGATAGTTCTATGACAAATAAAGTAAAATAAGGTCCACCCAACATGAGTAAAACAAAATAAGCGGGCGTAAACCACCCCTCAATTATGTATATAATTTCAAAATAAGTCTAAAATCGAGTAAAAAAAGCCAAGAAAATACATGTTACAAGCTATAGTAGATTATGTACCTAGGCATTAAAATTGAACTTTATACGAGGATGCAGAATTTAACGTCCAAGATGAAGGCGAGGTCGATAAAACTATATCCGAGTACAAAACAACTTTACTGCCGTGGTGCATACGATACTTTATCTGAAATAGGCAGAATAAGAGCTCTTTTTCTGGAAAAAGGAGCTTGATTGCACCTCATATGCACGCGCGTGGGGTGACGTTAGAAGTCCTAAATCCACATAGTAATTAAACGTAGTTTTAAAATGAATTCTTCTCACTCTTTTTTTCACTTTTCTTTGACATTTTACTTAATTCTTCCTCCTTGCTGTCACTTTATGTGCCGCTCGTCGCAGTACAATAAAGTGCTATTTTACTGCCGCTCCGCGGGCAGATAAAGTGCGCTTGTTCTGCTTATTTCAGATACAAAAAAGGATGAGGGTATTTATATATTTTTGAGAAAAAAGAGCATTAAAGAGGATATCTACCCCTAAACTATTTTTACACGCAAAAATCATAAAAATAATTAAAAAGCATACATAGTTTCTAGACAAAAATAATATCTTCAGATCAAATTTCCAAATTGTGAATTCTAGACAGTATATCCAGAGAGAAATAGGGAGTCACAATGCATTAGAAATATCAGTTGATCGAAACATGGCGCCCCCTACTCGCCCGTTTACCCGTGATGGCCA